>NC_079190.1:32548281-32848281 GCF_029499605.1 Hyla sarda | reverse complement strand
AATTCGGCCACTAGGGGTCGCCCTCCTAGTGGCCGAATGCATTCGGCAGTGACGTCACTACTGAATTTCGACTGGCAATGAGTCGAAATTTAGGCACTTCGGTGCTCGCTCCCGCCTGCCAATCAAACAGGCGAGAGCGAGCACGCTGATAGCTGGGGCTGCGCGCATTGGCCAGCTCCACTGGCCTCGCGCGCGGCCCCACCCGCTCCGCCCCCGTTACCCTGTCCGGAGGCAGCGCACGCACTGATTTCTGCGCTGACCCTCCGGATGGGTAAATCTGCTCTCTGCACAAGAGGAATGGGGTGGGGGGGACGGGGTTCGGGAGAGCGCCGCCGCTGCTCAGCACTAGAGACTGGGGGGGGGGGAGCGGAGTAGCACTTCTGCACTAACAAAGTTATTGTTTTCACCACAGGGTGCCTCCAGCTGTTTCACCACTACTACTCCCAGAATGCCCTGACAGCCAGTAGATGTCAGGGCAAGCTGGGAGTTGTAGTGGTGAAACAGCTGGAGGCACCGTGTATAGTGAACTAAGGGCGGAAGTGTCGGCCCCAGCAAGCATCAGTGACGTCACGCCTGCTGGGGAAGTCTGCCTGGTAATGAGCACACTACCAGGCAGACAAAAAGCCATTTTAATATAGTAAAAAAAAAAAAAATGTAAAGGCAGGGAGGGGGTTAGGGATAGATGGGCAATAGGCAGGGACAGAAAGAAAAATGGATGGTGGGAGCTACCCTTTAAGACCATAAATAGGATTCTAATGTATAGATAGTATATAGGACCTTTGGAGGACTCAAAGGACCTGTGTGAGTAAGCCTGTCATATGTTATGTTATGCAGTTATATGATTTGTTGCGACATGTACTCCCAGAGAACACCAGCTTTAACCTATGACCCACAGCTTGACCAATGGGCTTTAGTCCAGCCCCCTCACTATATAAAGGGGTGGCCATCTTAATTCGCTCTCTTAGCTACCAGCTCTCTTAGCTTTACTACCTGCTGCGGAGAACAAGTCTTTGCTGAAGCAGCTACCAGAGGTCTTAGAGACAAGTGTTCAGCATCTGGAGTTCCACAAAGCTACAACTCTCCAGTAAGTCTTCAAGTCTATGTCTGCTGTCACTGCATCTAGTCAAGTCCTGCACATAGTCAAGTCCAGTCAAATAAGAGTCAAGTCTAAATTACAAGTCCATGTCAAGTGTATTACAAGTATTGGTCCAGCAAGCTGAGAGGTCCTCTGGGTACTGGTCACCTCTCTGGGACAATCTGGCCACAGCAGTGAAGATAATTACAACTGTCTTCTATTCAGTAAAGCCTCCGTTTACCCTCAACTGGTTGTGGACTCTTTATTCACTACTAGCCCGTAAGATAGCGGAGAATCCGGGCGTGTGGTGTTCCGGAACCCGAAGACCACACTGGCGTCACGAACACATAGGGGTTTATACCATCCGACCCCCTGGGTTAATAACATCTGATCCCACCACTCACTGCAACACCCGTGGCCCTGCCACTACTCACTGTAGTGGCACACCATATATATATATATATATATATATATGTTACACAGTACTTTATTTTAACCATCAAATGGTTCCAAATGTCTCCCTTCATACAGCCACCTCAATGATAAAAATTAAAAAAAAGTTCCGGTTGCTGAAATGTGAAGAGGTTCCAACGTGTTTTCATGTTTTTATACTTCTTCATCTAAATATGGATCATGAAGTAACATGGGGGGGGGGGACTTTTTAGTTTTCTTGTTAGTGAAGCGTCTATGAAATGTTTTCATCCTCATATAAGGTCACATTGTGATTGTGCTGAGGCTGTAGATGTCTTCATTACGCTGGGCCTATGTGTCATTCTCAGCAAGTTCTGCGCAGACGATAGAAAGGATCCAGATGTCTGCTCAACCTGTGATTCTTCTTCACCCTGACCCGTCTTTTGTTGCTGTCTGTTGTTCTATTACCATTAGGTCAGCATTTACATTGCATTGGCCAGACGTTTTCTGTCTGAATCCGTGAGAATATACAGTTTTAGTTATAGAATCCTTATAGTCTTTAACATTCACACCCAGAGCTGCATTCATAATTCTGCTGCAGATAAGGGTTTATCTCCACTGTTGATGTTAAAGGGGCAGGGCTGGTGCAAGGATTTTTGCCACCCTAGGCAAAAGCTAATTTTGCTGCCTCTTGACCCTGCCCATTGGCTTTACCCTTTGACGTGCGGTGTCCCAGTATGGGATGGTGTTTCCCCGTACCTTTCCTGCCCTGTCAGGCAGTGTCCCTCAGTGTCCCCAGGGTCCCCTGCAGTTGTTTCCCACATGCAAATATGTGTTGTATCTTTAATAAATGTACCATGTGATTGTTACCCAGGAGGTACTAGTGACCAGATGATCCCAAAGGTGACCTATGGGCTCCCTGCTAGTCTCCCCCGTATAAACCCTGGGTGGAGCTAACTTCTCCCTCTTGTTCCTGAGGTGCAGTCAAGTCTTCTTAGTGTGTGTGTCCAGAATATCGGAGGCATCAACTCCTGCAGCTACAAGTCAAGTCCTGCAGCCTCAAGGGTCCATGAAAAGAGGCATATTTATAGTTTATGGTCCATCCCAATGAGGAGAAGCATATGTAAAGTGTAGGGTCCGTCCCAAAGGGTAGAAGCATATCTATAGTTTAGGGTCTCTCCTGATGAGGAGAGGCATATCTATAGTGAAGGGTCCATCCCGATGAGGAGAGACATATCTATAGTGTAGGGTCCATCCCGATGAGGAGAGACATATCTATAGTGTAGGGTCCATCCCGATGAGGAGAGACATATCTATAGTTTAGGGTCCATCACGAAGAAGAGAGGCATATCTATAGTTTAGGGTCCATTCCGAAGAGGAGAGGCATATCTTTAGTTTAGGGTCTGTTCCAATCAGGAGAGGCGTATCTATACTCTATGGTCTGCTCCGATGAGGAGAGGCATACTGTATCTATAGTATGGGGTCCATCCCAATGAGGAGAAGCATATCTATAGTGTAGGGTCCGCCCCAAAGGGTAGAAGCATATCTATAGTGTAGGGTCTCTCCTGATGAGGAGAGACATATCTATAGTGTAGGGTCCATCACGAAGAGGAGAGGCATATCTATAGTTTAGGGTCCATTCCGAAGAGGAGAGGCATATCTTTAGTTTAGGGTCTGTTCCAATCAGGAGAGGCGTATCTATACTCTAAGGTCTGCTCCGATTAGGAGAGGCATACTGTATCTATAGTATGGGGTCCATCCCGATGAGGTCACCTTTCCATGGTGGGATGGTATATACAATTTAATCAAATGGTATGTTAAAAAACTCAATTTTGTTTCATGGCACTGCTGACCTTCTGGGGAAGCCTTGGACAGTGGTTGTATGGACACAGAGCACAAATAAACTGCATTACAGTTTGTCAGGGAGATCACAATTTCTTTCTGGACAACCCGTTTAAACTTTTTGGGTGTCCATTGTAGATGCAGCTCCTGTGCAGAAGTAACCAGATATACCAGACCATATTTCTGTGACACGTAAACACCTTTCCTAGCAAAGGTCAGACCCTTGGATTCTGCAACGTGTTGACTACAAAGCTTTTCTATGTATTGTAGGACTCTGTCCAATACTAGTAGTTCATCCATGAATCAGAAGAATAATCAAAGCCCCAGATGAGATTTACCGTCACTAGAAAAGTCCAGGGGTTTATAGCTGGAAAGGTTGCGTCCAGTTCACGATTTTCCATAGAGACAAGTGTAAATTTCTTCCCCTTCCCCCCCCCCCCCCCCCGCCCTCCGAGAAAGTAAAGTGGAAAAAAAAAAGTCTCGGCTTCGGCGGCACATCTGTTTTTTATATCTGGCTTTTCCAGAAAGTTGGTTGGATTGAAATAATGCGACCTGGTTCTGTACAGAATGATGACTGTATACTGTACGATTATTAGTTCTCTGGTGCTTGTCCAGCTGAAGATTAAATTTCGAAGAGGGAAAAAAAACAGCTGTCCGCGTATTACCGGGGAGAGAGCAGCGGATCCGAAGGCATTTCATGCCACTTGCTGGATTACACCGTCTCAAAGTGCAGCTTGGCAGATGGAGAGCAAATAAGCATTAGATCTAAGATGCTTAAAGAGCGATAGTAATCCCGGATTGATCTATTCACTGCTCCATCATGTGACCCGAGCATTAGGGGTAACCTTTTACAGTCAAACGGGTCCATTTCATGTTTCATTATTCTTAAAGAGTGATCCCAGTCAGGTATAAACTTTCCACTACTTGTGTAAGTCAGTGGTCTTCAAACTGTGGCCCTCCAGCTGTTGCAGAACTACAACTTCCAGCATGCCCGGACAGCCGGCATGCTAGGAGTTGTAGTTTTGCAACAGCTGGAGGGTCGTAGTTTGGAAACCACTGGTTTAGATCAACAAACTTATCCATAGGGGGCAGTACGGTAGGAATTTGTGGTAGTGTAGTCAAGATATTCACCTTCGTTATTAACACACTGTGTGAAATGTGATAACCAGGCCATGAAAGAGTTAACTTTTCCAATTCACCAGAAGAGAGCAAGGGGAGCATTACATCATTACGTAGAAAATTATTAAAATTTTAAAGTCTATGTAAACTTTTTAAACCAATTTTACAAGCCTGCCTTCACAGAAAAAACACACGTTATTGAAAGATCAGACTACAAAAAGGCCTTGCTTGTAGTCTGTAACCATGGAGACAAAAAGGTCTACATAGTATAGCTAGATACACGAAAAAGGGAGAATATTTTAGCCAGCACTATTTACAAGATGCCTTTATTTTTATTGAGAGACTAAATAAATGGTTGTAAGTGAGCTTGTCCATTAAAATAATACATCTAAGGGTTTATTGCCCTTGTGCTCCAGTAATGGGTGCTCCATCGGCCAGTTTGTTCAAGGAACAGGAGTTGAGCGTGGGAAAAAAATAGTGCAAGTCCTATTTCTTTTCACTACTCAACTACGGTAAAAAATTTTATCCCTGAAGGCCTCCATTCAACTCAATGGGATCCGAACTGTTCCGGCAGGTACGTGCACAGGTTGACTAGAAAGGGGGCTTGAGCCCCTGCCCTTTTGATGTTACTCCTAAAAATGCCCTGGGCAGTGCTGGGCAGTCATCATTATATGGACATTTATTTAAATAATAAATAACTGCCCTTTTTTTCAGTCCAGCCCCTGCCCCCGAAAATGTCTGTGCACATCCCTGCATCCCAGGTCTGTTGGGCACACAAAAAAAGAGCCCAACAGACAATAAATGGGTCAGAGCACAACGACTGTGTGAACTTAGCCTAATTTGGTCATGACAAATCTACAAGTCCAAACAAGCCTGTCTGGTCTTTGTATCCCACAGAAGGGCTACTGTAAAGCAAACTGGTGAAAATATAACTGCTGACTATGATGGAAAGGAGACAGAAAGGACACAACAGCTTGCAATAAGTGGGGCTGTGTACCTGAGCGCCCATACTGGCCCTTGTTCACTGCCGAAAGTGTGTCAAATGCTCATGAGCATCAGAGGATCATGGCGCAATAGAAGAAGTTGTCACTGGTAAGCTCTGTGTTCATCACTTATCTGGGGAAGAGATGGCACCAGGACGCTCTGTGGTTAAAAGACAAGCTGGTGGAGGCAGTGTTCAATGTTCAATGGACAATGTTCTGCTCTGAAACCTTGGGTCCTGGCATCATGTGAATGTTGCTGTGACACATACCACCTACCCATACATTGTACAGACCAGTTCCCCCACCACTCAAGGCAGTAGAATCCCCTAACTGTAGAGGCCTCTCTCAGCAGGATTGTAATGTGTAGGATCTGATTCGGAGTTCAGGGTTAATTTTCCTGTGTTCATTGTAGCATCATGCGTTGCTGTGACGATGTCCAGTTCTTTCAACGGGCTTGGACCTAGATCCTATAACATCTGCTCGCAGCATCCCAGGTACACATACTGTAAATACTTGCTAGTCTGCTCAGGCCTTGCTTGTGTTCAGTTTATCTGCACTAGCTATCACACTGGCCTGGTTTGTTCTATTCTGTGTATTCTGACCTCAGCTTCCTATACGTTTATTCTCTGCTTGGTACCCTACGTTGCTGTCTCATTTTTGACCTGGGTTGTTAGACTACTCTATTTCTGTTTGTCTGTTGATCCCCTGTATTTTGTTCTGTGCTTATTAACCTTTAGTGTCTTGACCTGTTTCCCTGACCTCCATACAGTGTCTGTTATTGATCTGTTATTCTTTATTCTAGTGCGTCGTCCACTTGAGGATCTGCTTTCTAGAGCTGATAAGCAAGTTGGCAGGGATAGTGGTTCTGGGTGAGAGCAGGGTTGCCCTTCTCCCTACCCCAACTTGACAAGGATATTGCATCTAGCCACACAAAATATATATATATATCTCAGGAATTGTTTGAGAAACATGGCAAGAGATCAGGATGTAGACTTGGCCTCCAGATGCTCCATATCTCAATCTGATCAATCATTTGTAGGATGCACCAATCCACGGAGGCCGCACCTCACAACTTACAACAACACAGACAGATATCACAGGAACCTTTTGGGGTCTTCAGGAGTCCATCAGATCAGTCTTTTTGGTATGTAGGGACCCACACAGATGGCGTTAATGGTGTGGCTCATTGGCATATAAAAAATTGTGTAATTGTATTAGTTGTTCCCATTTTACTTCACAGATAGGATAAAGAAGTACATTATATATGTATTTAGTAAATGATTGAGTAAATTACAGGAAAATAAATCTTTGGGGATAATAAATGACATACAGGTGCAAAGAAAGCCATGCCTTCTCCCCTAGAACCTGTACTAGAAATAACCAAGGGCATCAGTGTTTGTGTTTGTGTGTTTCTATGTCATCTGTGTCATCCGGCGCCATATGTTGTGGTGGCCCAGTACAGGAGGTGTTACCCCGTGCTCTTGCTGTCCTGTCAGGCAGCCTCCTTCAGTGTCCCCAAGGCCTCCTGCACTTGTAATTATGTTTTACCATGTAAAGTGTTATAAAATGTAATGTTGCTTTAAGCGCTATACCTTGTGATATGTCATGTGATTGTTACCCAGGAGGTACCAGTGACCAGGTGATCCCAGGAGTGACCTATGGGCTCCCTGCTAGTCTCCCCATATAAGCCCTGGGTGGAGCTTCTCTCTCTTGCTCCCTGCTAGTCTCCCCCATATAAGCCCTGCGTGGAGCTTCTCTCTCTTGCTCCCTGCTAGTCTCCCCATATAAGCCCTGGGTGGAGCTTCTCTCTCTTGCTCCCTGCTAGTCTCCCCCATATAAGCCCTGGGTGGAGCTTCTCTCTCTTGCTCCCTGCTAGTCTCCCCCATATAAGCCCTGGGTGGAGCTTCTCTCTCTTGCTCCCTGCTAGTCTCCCCCATATAAGCCCTGGGTGGAGCTTCTCTCTCTTGCTCCCTGCTAGTCTCCCCATATAAGCCCTGGGTGGAGCTTCTCTCTCTTGCTCCCTGCTAGTCTCCCCATATAAGCCCTGGGTGGAGCTTCTCTCTCTTGCTCCCTGCTAGTCTCCCCCATATAAGCCCTGGGTGGAGCTTCTCTCTCTTGCTCCCTGCTAGTCTCCCCCATATAAGCCCTGGGTGGAGCTTCTCTCTCTTGCTCCCTGCTAGTCTCCCCCATATAAGCCCTGGGTGGAGCTTCTCTCTCTTGCTCCCTGCTAGTCTCCCCCATATAAGCCCTGGGTGGAGCTTCTCTCTCTTGCTTCCTGCTAGTCTCCCCCATATAAGCCCTGGGTGGAGCTTCTCTCTCTTGCTCCCTGCTAGTCTGCCCCATATAAGCCCTGGGTGGAGCTTCTCTCTCTTGCTTCCTGCTAGTCTCCCCATATAAGCCCTGGGTGGAGCTTCTCTCTCTTGCTCCCTGCTAGTCTCCCCCATATAAGCCCTGGGTGGAGCTTCTCTCTCTTGCTTCCTGCTAGTCTCCCCATATAAGCCCTGGGTGGAGCTTCTCTCTCTTGCTCCCTGCTAGTCTCCCCCATATAAGCCCTGGGTGGAGCTTCTCTCTCTTGCTTCCTGCTAGTCTCCCCATATAAGCCCTGGGTGGAGCTTCTCTCTCTTGCTCCCTGCTAGTCTCCCTATATAAGCCCTGGGTGGAGCTTCTCTCTCTTTGATCTCTGCTCTTCTGCTGAGGTCCAGTGTAGTCTTGTCTAGTGTGTGTGTCCAGAGTGTTGGAGACCTCAAAGTCCTGCAGCCGCCATCAAGTCAAGTAAGATAAAGTCACAGCTTTATGAGTCAAGTCAAGTCAGTCCCTGTCATCTGTCAAGTCAGCGTGGTCTGCATTCAATTGTCTCCAAGTCCCAGCAAGCCCTTAAGGTCTCTGAGTCACTGGTCACCTCTCTGGGTCCTGGCTGAACTGTATAGACTTTACCATCTGTCTACCCTCAGTAAAGCTACCGCTGTCCGTAACTTGGCGTTGGAGTCATTATTGCCCCCCCCGTGCCTAGCCCAGGATCCAGCGGTATACCTTCGGGTGGTTATAGGATAAACCACGCCCTGGCGTCACGAATACAACGGGTTAATGCCATCTGCCCCTAGGGTAACAACATCTGCCCTGCACCACACACCCTGCCGCCACAATATCATACTTTATGTATGAACAGCCAAAAGGGAACACAGACAATGCATTAGGAAATATGCTGCAGGTAGAGAATACAAAACTAAAGATACATCCTCTAAGTAAAATGGCTGCAAATTATTGATAAGGGAAAAGATGATTGTTCAAAGAAGTGACAGGTCTGCTACAAAACGGATTAAAACTTTCATGGTCTGTACTCAGGATGATGAAAACCGCCTGTATGAAGGGCTTTCTGCAAATGATATTTTGCTTTCCAAGGTCAGAAACAACTTGAGAGACCATCTCTGCACCGCCGGGAGCTTCACTAACAAGCATGGACCATGATCAATGCGGAGTAACAGGACCAAAAGAGCGGAAGATGCAGAAGGTTTAGAATGGTCCCAGTTGTACCTCGGGGGTGGAGGTAGGGTGTCTTTATCAGACATATCTAACCTAACAATGGAGATTATATATATATATATATATATATATATATATATATATATAGTATACAGTAAGTTATAGTAAGCTATGGCATATTTTTAGGATCGTGGATTTCTTCAGAATGACCCTTTAGACCAGTGGTCTCCAACCTGCGGACCTCCAGATGTTGCAAAACTACAACTCCCAGCATGCCCGGACAGCCGTTGGCTGTCCGGGCATGCTGGGAGTTGTAGTTTTGCAACATCTGGAGGTCCGCAGGTTGGAGACCACTGCTTTAGACCTTTACGCTTGATTGAGACTCTATAGTAGTGGATGGTGATGTGCAGATAAAATGTCAGAAGGGCAGTCATGGTGTAGGAGCTTCATTTGTACTAGTATAACTATACTAGTAATATGCGTAAACTTGCTCTAATCGAAACCCCTCTTTAACCCTTTGTGGACTTGGGTAATTTAGGTCTTAAAGGGGCACTCCCGTGGAAACCTTTTTTTTTTTTTTTTTTTTTTTTAAACCAACTGGTGCCAGAAAGTTAAACAGATTTTAAATCACTTCTATTAAAAAATCTTAATCCTTCCAGTACTTTTTAGAGGCTGTATACTAAAGAGAAATCCAAAAATGAAATGCATTTCCTCTGATGTAATGACCACAGTGCTCTCTGCTGACCTCTGCTGTCCATTTTAGGAACTGTTTGTGGGGGTCCTACCGCTGGATCTCCGCTGCAGCACCCTGGTCATCCGGTACACGGAGCGAACGCCGCTCTGTGCTGGGTGACTGACAACTACAGCCACCACACCCCCTCCATTCATGTCTATGGGAGAGAGCATGATGGCACGCCCCCTCCCATAGACATGAATGGAAGGGGCATGGCGTGACGTCACGAACACGGAAGCTCCAAGCTTCCGTTTCCGGACTTTAGATCGCGTGGGTCCCCAGCAGCAGGACTCCTGTGAGCAGACATCTTATCCCCTATCCTATGGAAAGGGGATAAGATGTTTTCCAGTGGAGTACCCCTTTAAAGGAGTGCTCCTCTATGGACAATCCCTAATTGTTACAGTTGTGGTGTTCCGGTACCGTATTGCATACTGTACCTTGGTTGGGGGTCCCCAAAGTCAGAGTTCCTAGGAACTGTGGGGGTCCGCTTCCCTAGCCATCCCCTAGTCACTCCTCATCTAGCTAATATAGTGTTAATTTAAGTATGTAAATGCTATATATAATATGTATGCTTACCTGCATAGCGTCGCAGGGCCTTAGGTCATGTGACTCGGGTTAGTACTCTGTGGTAGGTAAAAGCACCTTTGGAGGTTCATGGGTCATGTGAATACCCATAACACTTTGTGAAGTTCATTGACAGTTGTCTGGACCAATCCTAAAACGGCCAGCCCCTGCCCATATAAGGGAGCTGCAGCCAATAGTCTTTCTCTTGGGTTCGGGATCATTGAAGAGTCAAGATCTGCGCAACTTACAACGACAATTACTGGGCCAAAGCCTGCCGGCCTCGGCCTGAAACTAAACAGTGAGTTCTTACAACTTCCCCGCGAATGCTAGCAGGATAACTGGACTTAAACATACCCCTAAATCCAGCGGATCTGAGCTTACAAAATCCTACTAAGCCAAAGAACTTACAAAAGTCCCACCCACATGTCAATCTTCGCTTGCTAAGCTGTATATAGACTTTGTTATAAGGACTGTTCCTGTTACCCCATGTCACAGAAAATCTTCAGTAAAGTTTCCGAAAGTTTACAGCAAAGCTCTGGTTGTGGACATTCCGTTATTCTACATCTCCCTATCGCTTTTGGGAAGGGTGGCAATAGGCCAAGCATCAACGCATTAACCCGCACCCTGGCGTCACGACTGACAAGAGTTAATTACACCCTTGATATACCGCATAGCAACACCGCAACTGCCATACACCCCCCCCCCCAAAGGCACCACAGTGTTTCCCCTGGTTGGGGCCTCCAGAGATCAGCTGTAATCTGTTGGGAAACCTGGCAGTATGTGTAGGGTTACCTGCAGCACTCCCACAGCCGAAATTAAGTATTACACAGTCCCCATTGACATCAATAGATTTGTTTTTATATAATGCAACTTTGGACAGGTCCTTAAGAGATAGACATGCTATGTGTAACCATTTTTCACTCTGGCCAAGAAATTAGGTACAGTGACCCCCCCCCCATCTATTAATTCAGAATATCTCAATAGGTTATATGAAGAGGGTTTTCACAAGTAGAGAACTTCATAGGAAGTTCTTCACAGAATATGCATTAAATACTTCTTAAAGGGGTGTTCTTTCCATAGGCACCTTATCCCCTATCCAAAGGATAGGGGAATAGATGTATGATCGCGGGGGTCCTGCTGCTGCTCCAGTCTCGGGAACCACTGGAGTTTCCCGACTGGAGGCGTGACGTCAAGCCATGCCCCCTCCATTCATGTCTATGCGAGGGGGCGTGACGGCCTTCCATAGACATGAATGAAGAGGGTGTGACGTCACGAGGGGGAGTGGCGTCATGTCAAGTCCCCAGTCCAGGAAAGTCAATACATCCAATATATTATGGCAGCCTTGGGTGGGTGGGTAATGTGGAAGGTAGAGGTGAATTATATCATTGCCTTACCTGGCTGATCTGACCAGAACTCCGGTGCCATGCCATTGGATTTGATGCTTCCTGAAATAAAAGCAAAAAAGAATGTAAATTGTAATATACTTAGTGAATGTAGCTACATACAAGTATAGATAAAAGACACAGTGAGGCTGGGTTCACGCCACGTTTTCTTAAATACGGTTCCCGTATACGGTTTGGAGGAGGGGGGCGGGGCTTAATCGCGGCGCCCGCACTCAGCCGTATTCGGGAACCGTATTTAAGGCAAGTCTATGAGCCGACCGGAGTGAACCGCAGCCTCCGGTCGGCTCATAGACTTGCATTAAATACGGTTCCCGAATACGGCTGAGTGCGGGCGCCGCGATTAAGTCCCGCCCCCCTCCTCCAAACCGTATACGGGAACCGTATTTAAGAAATCGTGGTGTGAACCCAGCCTAATAGGGTCAGCAGAAGGGTCAAAGGATGAAAGGAAGTTTGTGCCAACTGATTATATAAATTCAATGTTAAAGGGGTATTCCAGGCCAAAACTTTTTTTTGTATATCAACTGGCTCCGGAAAGTTAAACAGATTTGTAAATTACTTCTATTAAAAACATCTTAATCCTTCCAATAGTTATTAGCTTCTGAAGTTGAGTTGTTGTTTTCTGTCTAACTGCTCTCTGATGACTCACGTCCCGGGAGCTGTGCAGTTCCTATGGGGTTATTCTCCCATCATGCACAGCAGTTAGACAGAAAACTTCAGACGCTAATAACTATTGGAAGGATTAAGATTTTTTAATAGAAGTAATTTACAAATCTGTTTAACTTTCTGGAGCCAGTTGATATATATAAAAAAAGGTTTTGCCTGGAATACCCCTTTAAGGCCATGCCCCTTAGCCCAAATTCCCGAATTTATAGGTTGTCTGTCACCCCCTTCCTACTGACACCAAGTTAACATTAGAAATGATCCAATGGAAAACTGGTCCATTTTATACAACCAACTGTTATCATTTTTGGAATTCAGACAGAGCTAAGTCCAGGACTGGTGTAAGGATTTTTTCCACCCTAGGTGAAAGCTAATTTTGCCACCACTTGACCCCGCGCATTGGCTCCACCCTTTGACATACCCCACCTTACTACTGGGGTGACACACTGTAACAAACCTCCTCCTCATGTAATCACCTTACTACTGGGGTGACACACTGTAACAAACCTCCTCCTCATGTAATCTCCTTACTACTGGGGTAACACACTGTAACAAACCTCCTCCTCATGTAATCTCCTTACTACTGGGGTGACACACTGTAACAAACCTCCTCCTCATATAATCTCCTTACTACTGGGGTGACACACTGTAACAAACCTCCTCTTTATGTAATCACCTTACTACTGGGGTGACACACTGTAACAAACCTCCTCCTCATGTAATCACCTTACTACTGGGGTGACACACTGTAACAAACCTCCTCCTCATGTAATCACCTTACTACTGGGGTGACACACTGTAACAAACCTCCTCCTCATGTAATCTCCTTACTACTGGGGTGACACACTATAACAAACCTCCTCCTCATGGAATCTCCTTACTACTGGGGTAACACACTGTAACAAACCTCCTCCTCATGTAATCTCCTTACTACTGGGGTGACACACTGTAACAAACCTCCTCCTCATATAATCTCCTTACTACTGGGGTGACACACTGTAACAAACCTCCTCTTTATGTAATCACCTTACTACTGGGGTGACACACTGTAACAAACCTCCTCCTCATGTAATCACCTTACTACTGGGGTGACACACTGTAACAAACCTCCTCCTCATGTAATCACCTTACTACTGGGGTGACACACTGTAACAAACCTCCTCCTCATGTAATCTCCTTACTACTGGGGTGACACACTATAACAAACCTCCTCCTCATGGAATCTCCTTACTACTGGGGTGACACACTGTAACTAACCTCCTCCTCATGTAATCACCTTACTACTGGGGTGACACACTGTAACAAACCTCCTCCTCATATAATCACCTTACTACTGGGGTGACACACTGTAACAAACCTCCTCCTCATGTAATCTCCTTACTACTGGGGTGACACACTGTAACAAACCTGCTCCTCATGTAATCTCCTTACTACTGGGGTGACACACTGTAACAAACCTCCTCCTCATGTAATCTCCTTACTACTGGGGTGACACACTGTAACAAACCTCCTCCTCATGTAATCTCCTTACTACTGGGATGACACACTGTAACAAACCTCCTCCTCATGTAATTACCTTACTACTGGGATGACACACTGTAACAAACCTCCTCCTCATGTAATTACCTTACTACTGGGGTGACACACTGTAACAAACCTCCTCCTCATGTAATCTCCTTACTAATGGGGTGACAGACTGTAACAAATCCCCACCTCACACGATGGTGGTTCTGGCTGGTAGGGTGCTTCGGATGAGCGGTAGGTGCTTCAGATGCTGGCTTGTTACTAACTTTCTAGCAGCTGGCAGAGCGGCGCCCCCATCAAGAGGGTGCTCTAGGCGGCTGCCTATTTAGCCTATAGGCAGAACCGTCCCCAGGCTAAGCCACACCCAGATCTGGTCACTACCACCCATATTTATATGAGGCCACACCCCTTTTAATATCTAATATAAGAAATTAGACATATATATATCTTGTTATGTATTTCTACTTTAGGGAGAAGAAAAGACAACAACAATCTAACATGGTGCAAACTGAGTCCTTTATATTTTTCAATATCTTCAAAAAATTCAGCTTTCCAACCATCTACCCACACACGTCAGTGAGGAAAGATTTGAGTTAGACACATTTGCACTTTTTTCTTCCACTTTTACCATTGGTTGCTAAGCAACAGCCGCACCAGATAAATCCGGCAATAACTCCACATCCTTTCATTATCTTAAATTATTAAAACATGAAAAGAAAAAATCTGTAGAAAAAAACATTGTTTTGTCTCTGTGCAAGTTTGATAGAAAAAGCGACCTAAGATAGTGGATTACGGGAAATTAAGCCAATTCACAGCCAACGGAAGCCCAAGTACTGAATGCCTGTGTGGGTGGGGATCTACAATGGTCGCACCTGGGGGGTCTGTCTAGTGTTAGGTCGTAGGCGGATTGACTTTTCAGCAAATTTAATCAATTTTATAGTCCTCACAAATGGTTGGGAATGTTCAACATAGATTTCTAGGGCTACGTCATCAGATATGGAAGGTTAGAGCTTATGACCCATGTTTGTGGCGTTCTTGTTAGGGCAGACACTAAGCGTGAAGGACTCCTGAGCAAGAATGTCTGGGCCGTCTCCATTCACAGGTACATACTTCACAAAGTACGCATACCCTGTATACATCACTTACCATATGAATTGGGCATCTGTTATGCACATTAGACACACATGCTGCACACACGCAACTCACATATCAGTAATGTCACACACATATTACTCACATGCTGCACACGCGCAACTCACATATCAGTAATGTCACACATATTACTCACATGCTGCACACACGCAACTCACATATCAGTAATGTCACACACATATTACTCACATGCTGCACACACACTACTCACATATCAGCAAACACCACACATATTAGACACATGCTGCACACACACCATTAATATATCAGTAATGTCACGCACATATTAGACACAAGCTGCACACACACTACTCACATATCAGCAAATGTCACACACATATTACATGCTGCACACACACTACTCACATATCAGCAAACACCACACATATTACTCACATGCTGCACACACACTACTCACATATCAGCAAACACCACACATATTAGACACATGCTGCACACACACACCATTCACATATCAGCAAACACCACACATATTAGACACATGCTGCACACACACCATTAATATATCAGTAATGTCACGCACATATTAGACACAAGCTGCACACACACTACTCACATATCAGCAAATGTCACACACATATTACATGCTGCACACACACTACTCACATATCAGCAAACATCACACATATTAGACACATGCTGCACACACACTACTCACATATCAGCAAACACCACACATATTAGACACATGCTGCACACACACCATTAATATATCAGTAATGTCACGCACATATTAGACACAAGCTGCACACACGCAACTCACATATCAGTAATGTCACACACATATTACTCACATGCTGCACACACACTACTCACATATCAGCAAACACCACACATATTAGACACATGCTGCACACACACCATTAATATATCAGTAATGTCACGCACATATTAGACACAAGCTGCACACACACTACTCACATATCAGCAAATGTCACACACATATTACATGCTGCACACACACTACTCACATATCAGCAAACATCACACATTACTCACATGCTGCACACACACTACTCACATATCAGCAAACATCACACATAATAGACACATGCTGCACACACACACCATTCACATATCAGCAAACGTCACTCACATATTAGACACATGCTGCGCACACGCTACTCACATATCAGCAATATTACACACATATTAGACACATGCTGCACACACCACTCACACTCTATATAAATTGCCATGAACAAAAGACACTGTACACAAACATTTTTGTACAAACACATTATATACATTTTATTACAGCACACCATAAACATTATAGTACACTAACATGTGCATTCACTTGTGTAAAAATAAAAACGGAAATATACTACTCTGACAGTATATACATGTTTTTCTAGTACTGCTCCATAGTTCTGGTATGTTCTGAGTTCTCCGTAAAGAATCACGGCAAAAAGCCGGGCCCATGCTTACGTGTATGGTTACAAATAAATTTCTTGACAAGTTCGTCAGGCACTTCTCCTTGAAGGTTGCATAACCTGTAACAACAAAAGTACTTCACAAAGCAAAGCTAGTAACAGATAGCAGAATTATCACTGGTAGACTTCTTCAGCCTGTATATTTGCCATCCCAACCTCGCCTGTCGGACTGTTTCCAAGGCTGGGACATGTAACAGGGTCCAAGGGACTGTGCCCCCTCTAATGGACTCACTTGGGTGTTCCAGTTCACCCTGGACAAGGTAGACTCGGTAATGGAGGGGGTTGATAATGACCACCATTTGCACCGGAGAAGCTTGCGCCACTGGGGGAACAGCAGTTAGTGCCCGCTGGTTAGGCCAAACCTCCTCAACCACAAGAGTGGGCCTGGTCACATTCACAGATGACTGTGGTAGATACTTTGGTGCCATGACAGGTACTTTGGGCATGTAGATCTCTTCCTTCTGGACAGTACCTCTGACTTTAGGTGGCAGCAAACCAAAGAGATCTGCATCCCAGTCGTCCGATGGGAAGTAGGCAATCGGAACTTGAGTTGGATTCTTTGGATGGGTCACCGCAGCGTCCCACTCTCCTCTCATGCTCTGTACAGGAGGGAACTCCACGATCTCCCCGCTCTCTAGAGAATGCAATAATGGGGAGAGAAAGTCTCTCTGCACTGCCCGACGATTGACCAAGATGGTCCCACCATGACGACAGTCCATGAGAGTGCCAAACCCCCGAATTTCACGACCGTGGCTCTGCGGCGTTTCAGAGGTGGCTCTCCCTCTCAGGGATGTTCTAGCTTTCTAATGTACAGGGTCTCTAATGCTTTAGTGTCCTGTTGCTGCGCCTGTCGCACCTCATATGGCAGCAGCTTCGGCCCATATCTTTCCACTCTTTGGGCCCTCAGCCCTTCTGCAATCTCTGCCACCTGGGTTTCTCTTCTGGCCCTCTCGGACTGGGCCGTCGGAACTGGGGGGGATGGGACTTCCCTGCCAGGGGAAGAGGGTGCTCCCTCATATATTGTTTAAGTCCAAGCTCATTGCCAAACAACCACTTAAGTAATGGTGGTGACCGGGGACTTACAGAAGACTTCTGGACCTGGGGGGTTTGCTCTGGGCTAGGGGTAGAAGGAGGGGTAGAGAAAGTGGCCTCAGCCAGGTTACTTACTTCTGACTACTCGGTGTGGATTTCGGCCCGGGACCCCCAGGTCCTGTGGTGAGGGGAAAGCCTCACAGGTGACGATCCTCTTGAAGATCTCGGTGTACCCTCCGCCAGAGTTGCTGGCCAGTCTCCATCGTCCTTGGGCAGTGGGACTTGGAAGCAGGCCTCCTCGGCCCCCATGGAGATCCTCTAAAGACAGTCAGCTAACTCTTGAAACATTTGCGCCGGGCCTCCGGCACCATCTTGGGACTCTCCGACCTCATGCTTGCCTGTTCCGCCATGTTGCTCCACTTGCAGACTTTCTGCAAACTGAGAGGATCTGGCAGCATTGCTCCTTTTATACAGGGCTCCGGGAAAATGGCTGCCAGTGCATCGCTGACTTCCGCTCTCTGGCAACAAGGGGCAGATTTTTACAGTTCCACTTCGGCATCGATACAGCAACATGATTTCCACGCCCAGGGGCGGGAAGCTGTCCAGCGTGGCACATTTTCGCATGTTTCTCCAGCACATCTTTAACCCTTGCAGGTACAGGCAACACTTTGTAAAGCAACATAGCCTCGGACCTGATCTTGCACATGGTTGACACAATACGTGAACACTTCACAATGGCGGATAATAGTCTTTTCTTCACCTCCTCCTCTATTTCACAAGTGCCTCGGGTAAAACACTTTTCACTGACAAAGTCCCGTACACTTTCTGGGGCAAATTTCATTTGCATCGGCATGCGATTTTCTGACAATACTGGACACAGTTCAGACTGGGGGGTACTTTAGGCATAAGGTGCACAACCGTATCCTGTTCATAGAATGCCAAAAGTTGTGGTATGGACTTTTTAATAGCTTTTTATTCTTTTTTTCATGATATAAAAAGTGACCAAAAATACGATATTTTGGACTTTGTAATTTTTTGCGTGCACGCCATTGACCGTGCGGTTTAATTAACAATATATTTTTATAATTCGGATATTTCTGCACGCGGCGATACCACATATGTTTATTTTTATTTACACAGGTTTTTTTATGGGAAAAGGGGGATGATTCAAACTTTTATTAGGGAAGGGGATAAATAATCTTTATTCACTTTTTTTTCCACTTTTTTTTTTTTTTGCAGTGTTATAGCTCCCATAGGGAGCTATAACACTGCACACACTAATCTTTTACATTGATTAACGGTTTCTCATAGGAAACCATTGATCAATGATTCTGCCCCTTGACTGCTCATGCCTGGATCTCAGACACTGAGCAGTCATTTGGCGATCGGACATCGAGGAGGCAGGTAGGGATCCTCCGGCTGACCTAGAGCTGTTCGGGATGCCTCGATTTCACCGCGGCTATCCCGAATAGCCCCCTGTAGTAACCGGCAACGTTTTACTTTCACTTAGATGCGGCGTTCAACTTTGAATGCCGCGTCTAAAGGGTTAATAGCGCTAATAGCCACGGGTCCTGGCTGTTGTTAGGTGCCAAGCCTGACACGCTATGACGTGGGCCCCGCGTTATAGAAAGGGAGTGGGCGGAGGGCGTACAGGTACGTCCCCAACAGGTTAAACTAGAGGGGCAAAGATTTAATAGTAATATGAGGAAGTATTACTTTACTGAGAGAGTAGTGAATGCATGGAGTAGTCTTCCTGCAAAAGTTCATATAAGATAGGAATTGGCAAAAGGCTATCCTTCATATAAGATAAGGATAGGCATAAGGGTAGCCTTCATTTAAGATAGGGATAGGCATAAGGCTATCCTTCATATAAGATAGGGATATGTATAAGGCTATCCTTCATATAAGATAGGGATAGGCATATGGCTATCCTTCATATAAGATAGGGATAGGTATAAGGCTATCCTTCATATAAGATAGGGATAGGCATATGGCTATCCTTCATATAAGATAGGGATAGGTATAAGGCTATCCTTCATATAAGATAGGGATAGGCATATGGCTATCCTTCATATAAGATAGGGATAGGTATAAGACTATCCTTTATATAAAATAGGAATAGGTATAAAGCTATCCTTCATATAAGATAGTGATATGTATAAGTCTATCCTTCATATAAGATAGTGATAGGTATAAGTCTATCCTTCATATAAGATAGGGATATGTATAAGTCTATCCTTCATATAAGATAGTGATATGTATAAGTCTATCCTTCATATAAGATAGGGATAGGTATAAGGCTATCCTTCATATAAGATAGGGATAAGCATAAGGCTATCCTTCATATAAGATAGGGATAGGTATAAGGCTATCCTTCATATAAGATAGGGATAGGCATAAGGCTATCCTTCATATAAGATAGTGATAAGTATAAGTCTATCCTTCATATAAGATAGGGATAGGTATAAGTCTATCCTTCATATAAGATAGTGATAGATATAAGTCTATCCTTCATATAAGATAGTGATAGGTATAAGTCTATCCTTCATATAAAATAGGGCCAGGGACTATTGATAATATTCAGGATATTGGGCAGACTAGATGGGCCGAATGGTTCTTACCTGCCGACACCTTTTATATTTCTAGAAGGTTGGCCATAGCTCTACAAGGAAGAAACTACCACTAGGTGTCACCACAGAGACAGCTTTTCTTTCCTTCTGGAGGAGAGCTACTTTGCATATATTTCTCCCAGACAGCATTGCATGGTCTATAAGACACCCTGTGTCCGCATGGCTGTCTTGTGGCTACATAGTATACTGTACATCCAGGCTCACACCGCAGATACATGTCACACATCACCGGGAGCTCGGGATGTCATAGCCATGCCCCTCATGACGTCACGCCCCGCCCCCTCAATGCAAGTCTATGGGAGGGGGCGTGACGTCATGAGGGGGCAGGGCTCTGACATCCCGAGCTTCCAGCGTTCGGAACAGTTTGTTCCAAACGCTGAGCAGCGGAGTATCCCTTTAAAAGAAACCTTTGTTCAGAGAATCATACAGAGAGCCATCTGGATTTTGTATTCCCGTCCACTATTTTCTAGTTTAAACTTTCTTCAAGTGTGAAAAGCTTATTTAGTTTTTTCCTTTGCCTCAGGCATCAGGGTGAGAAGTCATTACTGTTTGTACAGTTGTGTGTACCTTACATCTGCCCACATATAAGGGATGTTTGGAGGACGACGTGGCTCAGTCCTTATGTTACAGGTTTCAGATACTGTGCTCTTTAATTTGGGGGCAAAAAAGATGGCGGTGGTGGGAAAAAAATGGGGATTTTAAAGCCTCTCCAAATAGGGCAGATAGATGTCAAGGAATGATGTTCTTCGCTTAGAATTTTTCCTAATGAACCACTTGCTGGTTTATCCATGTATTTTATGATCATCTGTCCATTTTTGATGTAATACCACATTTCTCCTGTTGTGGGAGCTGCAGGGAAAATGAGCCAAGGTAGGCAACTTCCTTAAAGGGGTACTCCGGTGAAAACCTTTTTTCTTTTAATTCAACTGGTGGCAGAAAGTTAAACATATTTGTAAATTACTTCTATTAAAAAATCTTAATCCTTCCTGTACTTATTAGCTGCTGAATACTACAGAAGAAATTATTTTCTTTTTGGAATGCTCTCTGATGATATCACGACCACAGTTCTCTCTGCTGACGTTATTATAATAATAATAATAATGCTTTATTTATTTATTGTTGACCTTAGTGGGACTTGAACCCAAGTCCCCAGCACTGCAGGGCAGCAGTGCTAACCACTGAGCCACCATGCTGCCCTTAGCATACATCTGCTATGCATGGTTGCTAAAATGGACAGAGATGTCAGCAGAGAGCACTGTGCTCGTGATGTCATCAGTGTTCCAAAAAGAAAGGAATTTCCTCTGTAGCATTCAGCAGCTAATAAGTACTGGAAGGATTAAGATTTTTTTTTATAGAAGTAATTTACAAATATGTTTAACTTTCTGCCACCAGTTAATTTAAAAGAAAAAAGGTTTTTACCGGAGTACTCCTTTAAGGAAAAGGAGTAATTTGTTTTCTGCCTATTATGTGGGATCAGGAAGGAGGTGTGTGTGTTTGTTTGTGTGCTTGTGTATGTGTCGCGCATGCGTGTGTCGCGCATGCGTGTGCGCGTTGCTACAATCAGGTGCTTCACAGTGGTTGAGAGAAGAAGGAATGAGGAAAAAAGACTGATGTTGTAGGGCGCATTGAGAAGATTTCTGTATATATTTAATAAAGGTTTTATTGCACTATGGAGGTAATGGAAATAAAGTGAACCAGTTCTCAAGGGTTCATTGGGAGAAGGAAAAGATAAGAGGAAGTAGGATCCAGATAAAGACAATTTATGATATGATGCATAAAATTGAATTAAAATTAAGTGAACCTCCTGTCATCTTAGCAGGGCCCTTGCATCAGGCGGAGGGGTTACAATGGTAAATACACAATAGTATAATAATACACGGAGGAGTCCGGCACTTATAGTTCATACCTGTCTGCGTGGTGCTGCAGGGTCTCGGTCTCCAAGTGTGTTCAGCGGTGCACGGCTGGCACGGGACAGCGTCCGGCCTTAGGGTAGGTGATCGCCGTGGTGAATGGTTTGGAGATAAGGATGAGTCCTGAGCTGGTACGGGAGTGGATACCGGTGTCCTCGTGTAGGTGATGCGCTAGTAGCGTGCGTGCAGCGGTGGTCCCGAAATGAGGGGCATCCAGCTGTTGCAAGTGTGCAAAAGGGGTTCTCCAGTTGGTACAAAGGTAAGGGTGATTAGGTAATGATGCTAGACGCGTTTCAAGGCCGTGGGCCTTTTCTTCAGTAGCAGGATAATAATGGTGGATGAATGGGGATAGTGTGCTTTATATAGTCCCAAGGTGATGATGCGTTCTATGGTGATTTGGAAAAAATTGAAGGAAACATGGGAATGGGATGTAACATAATGGCTGGATCCAGAGAGAAAAGGAGAAAAGGAAAGAATGTAAAAGGATGTGGGGATGGATGTGAAAAGGATATGTGTGATAAAATGAAGAGAAATTGAGAAAAAAATTATAAATAGAAATAAAATGTAAAAATAAAATAAAGATAGGTAGAAAAAAATTTGTGAAAATGTAAAAATAAAATAAGGATGGGTAAAAAAAAAATAATAATAATTGTTGTTGGGGGAGGGTTGGAAATTATAATAGGACATATATGAGTAACTAGAACAATGGATTCCTGAGATGTCCATAGATTGTACTTGGTTGGGCTAGGTCCCAGGGACCGTCACTACATCGATACGCGACCAGCTAGTGACGGGCCATGGAAAGGAGCCAAACCACAAGGAGGAATTATTAGAGAAATCCGAAGATCTCGAGTTCTGTGTTGAGTCCTCTTGGTACTAATGAATCGAACTCGAGTGATGTAATCACCGCCTCTCCAACATTTTTTGGACGCTTTGGATGGCTACGAAAAAGAAATCTGATGGATTTTGATTATGGTGTTCACTGAAGTGTAAAGATAGGGGGGGTGTTTTTAATCCTTTTTTTATGTTGTAAATTTATTCCACTATGAAAAAGGTTAGGGTTAACCCCTTAAAGGGGTACTCCGCCCATAGACATCTTATTCCCTATCCAAAGGATAGGGGATAAGATGTCTGATCGTGGGGGTCCTACTGTTGGGTTCCCACCACGATCTCCATGCCGCACCTGGCTTTCTGAAAATTATTTTCAGAACGCTGGGTTTGGGCAGCCTTTGACGTGACGTCACACCATGTCCCCTCCATTCATGTCTTTGGGAGGGGGCGTGACGGCCACCACGCCCTCCATAGACATGAATAGAGGGGCGTGGAATGACATTAGACATCTTATCCCCTATCCTTATCCCCTAACTAGGGATGGAAAACCCCTTTAAAGGGGTCAAATATATTTATGCTTATTTTTTTTGTTTACACTTATTTATTTGAAAAATGGGAATGGGGAGGGGGTGATTTCAAATTTTATTATGGAAGTGGTTAAAGAGAATCTGACAGCTATTTTGCTCACACTAAACCCAATATACCCCCAGGGATTCTTTGCAGCATGAGATGGTGCATTGTCAGGCATGAAGATGATTTTATTAGGGAAAGTATAGTTCTTCCTTCTGTACCAGGGAAGAAAGTGGTCAGTTAGAAACTCCACATACTTTGCAGAGGTCATCTTTACACCTTCGGGGACTCTAAAGGGGCCGACCAGCTCTCTTCCCATGATTCTGGCCCAAAACATGACTCCACCACGTGACTCCACCACTGCCTTGCTGACATTGCAGCCTTGTTGGAACAGGGTGGCTGTCCCCCAACCATTCACTACTCCATCCATTTGGACCATCCAGGGTTGCATTCATCAGTGAACAGGACTGTTTGAAAATTAGTCTTCATGTATTTTTCTGCCCAATGCAGCCATTTCTGCTTGTGTGCATTGGTTAGTGGTGACCGAATAGAAGGTTTATGCTCAGTTGCAAGACTCTGGAGGACTTTACACCTTGATGTCCGTGGGACTCCAGAGGCACCAGCAGCTTCAAATATCTGTTTGCTGCTATGTAATGGTATTTTAGCAGCAGCAGCTGATCCGATGCATGGATCTGGCAGAAATCTTCCTCAATGTGTCTTTATCTGCACAAACTCGTCTGTGCTCTGAATCAGCCCCAAATCTCTTAATAGTGCGATGACCATGCTTAAGTTTTCATGAAATATCTAATTTATTCATACCTAATCCTAGGCATTGAACTATTTCCCTCTTTTCAGCAGCAGAGAGATCCTTTTTTCTTCCCCAAATTGCTTGAAAATGGTGTCTGCTTAATAATGTGGAACACCCACCTTTAGTAGTTTTTCCTTAAATTGGGCTCACCTGGCAATCTAATTATCACAGGTGTCTGAGATTGTTTTCAGTGATCAAAAGAGCCTGAGACACAATGTATCCATGATTTACAATGAAAAACTAAATATTTAATCTAATAATAATTTGGAACAGGGTGTAGAAATAGTATGGTTGAAAAAAACAAACATGTCCATTAAGTTCAACAAAGGAGGGGAGAAAATGTATGAAGGGAAAAGATATTGCACAAGAGCGCCAGGGTGTGGTTTATCCTCAATACCACCCGAAGGTATACCGCTGGATCCTGGGCTAGGTACAGGGGCAATAATGAC
This sequence comes from Hyla sarda, assembly GCF_029499605.1. Lineage (NCBI taxonomy): Eukaryota > Metazoa > Chordata > Amphibia > Anura > Hylidae > Hyla > Hyla sarda. The sequence goes on along the minus strand of NC_079190.1, from coordinate 32,823,648 downwards.
TCCGACGCCAAGTTACGGATAACGGTAGCTTTACTGAGGTTAGATAGGTAGAATAGACTATACAGTTCAGCCAGGCCCACGTAGGTGACCAGTGACTTCAGAGACCTTAAGGGCTTGCTGGGACTTGTAGTAGAGGTGGACAATTTAGTGCAGGCCACGTTGACTAGACAGATGACTGTGACTTGACTGACTTGTGACTGACAGGACTGTGGTTACTTGCAGGTTTGTAGCATGTGGCTGCAGACAGGACTTGAGGCTCCTATGACTCTGGACACACACTTAGGCTCGACTAGACTGGACCTCAGCAAAGACTAAGAGAGAGCAGAGACTCCACCCAGGGCTTATATGGGGGAGGCTCGGGGGGATCCCATTGGTCACCCCTAGGTCACCTGGTCACTGATACCTCCCGGGTAACAATCACATGACAAATCACATGGTAAACAGTCTTAAAGATATAACACTCTTACATATATAACATAGGGATTATATATAATTACAATAAACAGATGCGGGGGGGGGGGGGGGCGGGGGCAGGTGACACTGCAGGAGGCTGCCTGACAGGGCAGTAAGGGTACGGGGTAACACCTCCCGCACTGGGCCACCACACTTAGCGAAAGAACCCGTTCAGTAGCTCTGCCTTCTCTTGTTGGGACTATAAACTTCTGTAGTACAGATAACCCGGCATATTGCTGATAACATTGCACTTTATTTATGTATAAGTGAAATGTGTCTCTAATGCTTTAAATTGTGATAAGAATAGGAAGTTGGCATTTTTTTCCAGTTTATATTAGCAATGATTGATGTAATTGGAAGCGCTGGAGGGAAGGCCTGAGGCCATGTCTAGCTGCAGTTTGTGAATAGAAACCTCAGGCTTATCTCACACCCTTCAGCAAAGTCAAACACACCACAAGCATTTCAGGTTTATCACAGTTCATTAGATAGAGAGAAAAGAAGCGTCCTGTCTCCGCAACCCACAAATAGAACAAGACCGCTGGACCTCATTGGTTCTTCACTTCAGAAAAATAAATAGATAAAGGAGAGTAGTCTCAGATCACATTATGGCTGTATAAAGCAGGCCTTAAAGGGGTACTCTGGACTGGAGAACTAAAACCATAGCACATCCTTTCCCTCTCGCCAACCTATTTATTTGTCTTAATATCATTCATTAGCTATATAGAGAAGTTTCCCTCTTTCAGATGTTACTTACATGCAGGGAGTGAGAGAAAGATGTCATATGTATTCAGATCCTGCTTGTCTTTGTGTAAACCTCTCACTGGGACTAGCCCCCACCCTCCTGGAAGACAAACACCACATGATGTCTGTCTTGTCTAGGGGTCTGGCTTCACAGCCACACCTCCCCTTCCTGTATGAGGATTCTGCCAGTGTCTCCTTTAAAGATTTTCAGTCACGACTTAACACATAATGCTGCTCTTTGCCTGCTGTAGATCTAATCACTGACTGCTGCTGTTCAGAGCATAGCATAATTTATTGCTTGGGGAAGGATATTTGAAAGAAAAGACATGTACAGGGTGTGCTGCTCACTGTGTTTACAACAACACAGCATGCACACAGATAGTAAGAGCAATTGGCTATCAGCCATTACACAGAGCCGCATTGACTGCTGGGAGTTATAGTATGGGTTGCAAATAAGGAAAAAGAATATTTAGGAGACAACAGGGGCCACAGGAGCTGGCAGAATCACAAGGATACCTACAGGGGACACAGAATAGGTATTGTGGTGGTTTTGTAGCATTTTTATTTTTCTTAACTTCCCCGGAGCACCCCTTTAAACAGTACCACTAGATTTGTACACTTTAATAGAGATCTTCACAAGTTGGGAGGTACCACCAGATCTTCACACTCTTCTGGACGCACCACCAAATCTGCACACACCTATGGAAACCGCACAATGGCACACTCTAATGTGATACCACCAGGTCATCATACTCTTATGAAGGTACTAACAAATCACCACCAAATCTTCACACTCTGAAAGGGAATCTGTCATCTGTATCACCCACACTAACCTATTGGTACAGGCTTGTAGTACAGGTGACCCTGATGAAAATGATAATAACCGTTCCTCGTTCCATGCCTCCGTTCTTTGATAATCCCTTTTCTTCAGTATATGCAAAAAATAGAGTTTAGTACACATGGGTCATTCCCAAGCCCCGGTTGCATGGTGACATCTGGCCAGCATCTTCATACTGTATTAACACCTTCTTCCCTGTTTGGAGCCTCCTATGCTGCAGAATGGAGCTCCACTCTTCATCGTAACACCTGTGGTCATGCGAATGCGGAGGAAAGGCGTTATGATGTAGAGCGAGGAACAATAAGTATTATTTTCATCAGTGTAACCCACACTACAAGCCTGTACTAGCAGGTTAGTGTGGGTGATGCTGAAGACAGATTCCCTTTAAGAAGGCACCACCAGATCTTCATGCTCTTATAAACGTTTAACCAAACCCTTGTATTCTTGTGGAGCCATCACCAGATCTTTATACTTTTAAGAAGACTCTACCAGGACTTCACACTCTATTGGAGATACCAACATATCTTCATGTGCTTATGAAGACACCACTAGATCTTTGTACCCTTATAAAGGCACTACAAAATCTTCAAGCTGTTGTGGATACACGACTATATCTTAAAGGGGTACTCCGCCCCTGGACATCTTATCCTCTATCCAAAGGTAAGGGGATAAGGTGTCTAATCGCCTGCAATCTCGGCTGCAGCACCCCAGACATCCAGTGCCCATAGCTGTTACGCCGAGCGCTCCGGGTCCCCGTTCCTCCCCGGAGCGCTCGCCTCATCTTCGTTGTTGCAGCGCCCCGGTCAGATCCACTGACCGGGTGCGCTGCGGTCCCGCCTTCAGCCGGGGTGCGATTCGCGATGCGGGTAGCGCCCGCTCGCGATGCGCACCCCGGTCCCCGTACCTGACTCGCTCTCCCTCGGTCCTGTCCCGGCGCGCGCGGCCCCGCTCCCTAGGGCGCGCGCGCGCCGGGTCTCTGCGATTTAAAGGGCCAGTGCACCAATGATGGTGCCTGGCCCAATCTTCCCAATTAGCTTAATTGGCTCCCTCCTGTGCACTTCCCTATATCTAGTCACTTCCCCTGCACTCCCTGGCCGGATCTTGTTGCCTTAGTGCCTAGTGAAAGCGTTCCCTTGTCTGTTCCTAGCCCGTGTTCCTGACCTCCTGCCGTTGCCCCTGACTACGATCCTTGCTGCCTGCCTCGACCTTCTGCTACGTCCGACCTTGCTTCTGCCTACTCCCTTGTACCGCGCCTATATTCAGCATCTTCAGCAGCCAGAGAGGTAAGCCGTTGCTAGTGGATACGACCTGGTCACTACCGCCGCAGCAAGACCATCCCGCTTTGCGGCGGGCTCTGGTGAAAACCTGTAGTGGCTTAGAACCGGTCCACTAGCACGGTCCTCTCCATCCCTCTCTGGCACAGAGGATCCACTACCTGCCAGCCGGCATCGTGACAGTAGATCCGGCCATGGATCCCGCTGAAGTTCCTCTGTCAGTTGTCGCTGACCTCACCACGGTGGCCGCCCAGCAAGCCCGACTGATCGCCCTTCTAACCCGTCAGCTGTCGGAAATGTCCACCATTTCGCACCAACTTCAGTCGCAACTTCTCCAGCAATCTTCTCCTCCGCCAGCTCCTGCACCTCCTCCGCAGCGAGTGGCCACTCCTAGCCTCTGCCTGTCCTTGCCGGACAAATTTAATGGGGACTCTAAGTATTGCCGTGGCTTTCTTTCGCAATGTTCCCAGCACTTGGAGATGATGTCGGACCAGTTTCCTACTGAAAGGTCTAAGGTGGCTTTCGTAGTCAGCCTTCTGTCTGGAAAAGCCCTGTCATGGGCCGCACCGCTCTGGGACCGCAATGACCCCGTCACTGCCTCTGTACACTCCTTCTTCTCGGAAATTCGAAGTGTCTTTGAGGAACCTGCCCGAGCTTCTTCAGCCGAGATTGCCCTGCTGAACCTGGCCCAGGGTGTTTCTTCCGTTGGCGAGTACGCCATTCAGTTCCGTACTCTTGCTTACGAGTTGTCTTGGAATAGTGAGGTTCTCTGCGCGACCTTTAAAAAAGGCCTATCCAGCAACATTAAAGATGTTCTGGCCGCACGAGAGACTCCTGCTGACCTACATGAACTCATTCACCTTGCCACTCGCATTGACATGCGTTCTTCCGGATGGCGTCTGGAGCTCCGCCTGGATATGGACTTTGTTCGCACGAAGCGTTTTTTCTCTCCGGCTCCTCTCCCCTCTGGTCCTCTGCAATCTGTTCCTGTGCTTCCCGCCGCGGAGGCTATGCAAGTTGACCGGTCTTGCTTGACACCTCAAGAGAGGACACTACGCCGCATGGAGAATCTTTGCCTGTACTATGCCGGTACCGAACTCTTCCTGAAGGATTGTCCTATCCGTCCTCCCCGCCTGGAAAGACGTACGCTGACTCCGCACAAAGGTGACACAGTTCTTGATGTCAACTCTGCTTCTCCACGCCTTACTGTGCCTGTGCGGATATCTGCCTCTACCTTCTCCTTCTCTACTATGCTCTTCTTGGATTCCGGATCTGCAGGAAAATTTTTTTTGGCCTCTCTCATCAACAGGTTCTACGTTCCTGTGACCAGTCTCGCCAGACCCCTCTACATCTATTGTTTTTACAATAAAAGATTGGACTGTCTCGTACGTTTCCACACAGAACCCCTCCTAATTTGCATCGGACCTCATCACGAAAAAATTGAGTTTTTCTTTCTCAGGTTCTTTGGCCCCAAGAAGAGGGGGAGACCCAAGGGGGGGGGGTACTGTTACGCCGAGCGCTCCGGGTCCCCGTTCCTCCCCGGAGCGCTCGCCTCATCTTCGTTGTTGCAGCGCCCCGGTCAGATCCACTGACCGGGTGCGCTGCGGTCCCGCCTTCAGCCGGGGTGTGATTCGCGATGCGGGTAGCGCCCGCTCGCGATGCGCACCCCGGTCCCCGTACCTGACTCGCTCTCCCTCGGTCCTGTCCCGGCGCGCGCGGCCCCGCTCCCTAGGGCGCGCGCGCGCCGGGTCTCTGCGATTTAAAGGGCCAGTGCACCAATGATGGTGCCTGGCCCAATCTTCCCAATTAGCTTAATTGGCTCCCTCCTGTGCACTTCCCTATATCTAGTCACTTCCCCTGCACTCCCTGGCCGGATCTTGTTGCCTTAGTGCCTAGTGAAAGCGTTCCCTTGTCTGTTCCTAGCCCGTGTTCCTGACCTCCTGCCGTTGCCCCTGACTACGATCCTTGCTGCCTGCCTCGACCTTCTGCTACGTCCGACCTTGCTTCTGCCTACTCCCTTGTACCGCGCCTATATTCAGCATCTTCAGCAGCCAGAGAGGTAAGCCGTTGCTAGTGGATACGACCTGGTCACTACCGCCGCAGCAAGACCATCCCGCTTTGCGGCGGGCTCTGGTGAAAACCTGTAGTGGCTTAGAACCGGTCCACTAGCACGGTCCTCTCCATCCCTCTCTGGCACAGAGGATCCACTACCTGCCAGCCGGCATCGTGACAATAGCGAACTTCGCTCCATGCCGGTTGACTGGCAATGCGGGGCGGATGCTCGTGACGTCACGGCCATGCCCCACTCGTGACGTCTCGACCACACCCCCTGAATGCAAGTCTATGGGAGGGGGCGTGACGCCCCCTCCCATAGACTTGCATTCAGGGGGTGTGGTCGTGGCATCACGAGCCTCCTGCATTGCTCCCGTGGCTTTAAATGAAGGCCGGATGCAGCAGGGAGACCCTTGCTAGGGGAGGAGTACCCCTTATGGAGACCAGACCGGACATTTATACTTTTATGGAGACTCCACCAGATCTTCACAGTCTTACATGGACACCACCAGATCCTCACAGTTTTGTGGAGATGCACCCAAAACTCTTCTGGTTTCTAGCAACCGGAGGGGGGAGAAAATGCCTCAGACCAGGGTTGGACTGGCCCAGCAGAGTATTCTTGGTGGTCATGGGCACTACAAAACCCATAAGGATTAAAAGTTACATCAAACATTAGATGATATTTCACAAATATCTCATTGAACTGAGTTTCCTGGAGTCCTCCACCTGAGGAACCATAAAAATCCCATTGAAAACTCCAACGAGGAGGCTAACACGTAGTTCCCACTGTTGTATATCAGCATATAAATGATCATATCTAAAATGTATGTGAATGCAACACAATTCTTATGGGTAATTCCAGAAGCCATACCTCGTCTTGATCCCATACGGTGAACCATTCCCATGTGCTGTGTTCTGCCCATTTCATCCTGTAGCCATCTCTCATCCATGTTCCCACAAAAACACGATTGTTGTTATGGCACCTAAAGAAATGAAAGAAATTACCTTAACTTATTGAGTGCCCAAAATCTCCTTGGCATCGTATGGGTTGTTTTGTATTGGAACGGCTTCCTACAGGGTTTTATTGCAGTACAGGGGAGGGAGAAGAGGCTGGAGGCCCATATATATGTGAGCACTTACTGAAATGGGAATCGCCTGCAAACACATATTGTTCATATGTTCAAGGATATATTAAGCAATTACCTTAATGTTATTTCCCAAATATAATGTTATTGCCCCTCTGGAATATGAAGAGGCAGTGCTAAAATGAAAGTAAATGGCATAGGAAATGGGTGCAGTGTGAATGACAATGAAACTGCGGGATCCAAATCACCGTACAGATGGCGCATTGTGATTAGCAATCTAGGTGGATCTTATCCTAAAAGAAGTTACAAAAACAAATACAACCCATATGTTTGATAAGGTTCTATACGAGTTATGGGGGGGGGGGGGGATGAATTATAAATTACGTTTATTGCTACCTGGAGTGTTTTGATGTGGTGAGAAGGTGCGGAGGCCGCAGTAGAACTTTTAAGGGTCTCAAATGTCCTTCTGCAACAATGTGATGGCAGGAATACAAACTGTACATGATTATTGGGGAGGGGGTCCTATTATAGATTTTGTATTTGTATGATGAGAAATGGAGGAGGGCTGTACACCAGACCGGGCGTACTGCCCCTGCCCTGCAGCCTGTTCCTGCCCAGTTGACACATGTAGTAACTCTGCTGCCACCTACAGTGCTGAGCCTCTCGCTGCACCTTCTGTCACCCTCCTCCTGCAGCACCTCAGGTTACTCTCCCTCTTATTGTTCCTCCTGTCACCCTCCCTCATCACCTTCCCTCCTGCTGCACCTCCTGTCACTGTCCTCCTGCTCCATCTAGTGTTCCTCCCTCCTGCTGCTTCTCCGATCACCCTCCATACTGCTGCTCCTCCTTTCACCATCCCTACTGTTTACCCTCCTGCTGCTTTTCCTGTCACCCTCCCTCCTGCTGCCCCTCCTGTCACCCTCCTTCTGCTCCTCCTGTCACCCTACTGTTGTACCTCCTGCTGCTTTTCCTGTCACCCTCCTTCTGCTCCTCCTGTCACCCTCCTTCACTGCAGTTGCTCCCCCCCTCCACAAATGTGAAAAAAGTTTTTAAAAAAGTATTCACTCTAATAAAAATTCAAATCACCCCCTTTTCCCATTTTCCAAATTAAAAAAATAAATAAAATAAAACTCATTTGACCAAACTATATAAATCATCACATAAACATTAATGAAAAAAAATTCTAAACACCAAAATGATTTTTGTTCACATCCCAGGAACAAACAAAAAAGTGACCAAAAAGTCAATACTACGCAAAAGTGGTATTGATAAAACTACAGCTTACAGCACAAAAACTGAAAGGAAAAAGGAAAAAAAAAAAAGTTCATATATTTTTTTTTTAAACTGGCTCCTTGATTCAAAGCTAATTTGTCAAGCCCTGCATAAGGGATCCAAGGCCTGCGTCTACACCCACAGATACCAGCGATGTGAATAATAAAACCAAGACACAAAGTAACCACAAAATAAACAATCCGCAATGTATTTCTCAACCACGTCTGTATAAAAGAAAAAATAAATAAATAAAAAGCTATTTTTTGCTGTGGCTGCAGGATGTTCTCCTTCCTTCTATAGCTCATTACCTGAATTTAATTGCCCAGGAAGCAGCTCGTCCTGTTCACTAAAGGTCAAAAAGCCAACTAGTCGGAGGTCGTGTCCCCCCTGACAATAGACGCCTTTGATTTCAAGTACAGAGCACAGGAATGGAGTGAAATATGAGCAGAGCTATAGGATAGTCACCATGAGGGGGCTCACAACTATGGTGGAGCAGAGCTATAGTGTGGTCACTATGAGGGGGACTCAAACCTATGGTGGAGGAGAGCTATGGCATAATCACTATGAGGGTAGCTCAAAACTATGGTGGAGGAGAGCTATAGGATGGTCACTATGAGGGGGATTCAAACCTATGGTGGAGGAGAGCTATGGGATGGTCACTATGAGGAGGACTCACAACTATGGTGGAGCAGAGCTATAGGATGGTCACTATGAGGGGGAACTCACAACTATGGTGGAGCAGAGCTATGGGATGGTCACTATGAGGGGGAACTCACAACTATGGTGGAGTAGAGCTATAGGATGGTCACTATGAAGGGGGGGGCTCACAACTATGGTGGAGGAGAGCTATAGGATGGTCTCTATGAGGGGGACTCACAACTGTAGTGGAGCAGAGCTATAGGATGGTCACTATGAGGGGGACTCACAACTATACTGGAGCAGAGCTATGGGATGGTCACTATGAAGGGGGGACTCACAACTATGGTGAAGCAGAGCTATGGGATGTTCTCTATGAGGGGGACTCACAACTATGGTGGAGCAGAGCTATGGGATGGTCACTATGAGGAGGACTCACAACTATGGTGGAGCAGAGCTATGGGATGGTCACTATGAGGGGGACTCAAAACTATACTGGAGCAGAGCTATGGGATGGTCACTATGAGGCGGACTCACAACTATACTGGAGCAGAGCTATGGGATGATAACTATGAGGGGGACTCACAACTATGGCGGAGCAGAGCTATAGGTTGGGCACTATGAAGGGGACTCAAAACTATGGTGGAGCAGAGCTATGGGATGGTTACTATGAGGAGGACTCACAACTATGGTGGAGCAGAGCTACGGGATGGTCACTATGAGGCGGGCTCACAACTTTACTGGAGCAGAGCTATGGGATGGTCACTATGAGGGGGACTCACAACTATACTGGAGCAGAGATATGGGATGGTCACTATGAGGCGGACTCACAACTATACTGGAGCAGAGCTATGGGATGGTAACTATGAGGGGGACTCACAAATATGGTGGAGCAGAGCTGTAGGATGGTCACTATGATGGGGACTCCGAACTATGGTGGTGCTTATGCACTGCTCAAAAAAATAAAGGGAACACTAAGATAACATATCCTAATCGTATGAAATCCTTTCGTCTTTACATAGTTGAATCTGCTCTCACCAAAAAAACACACAACAATTATCAATGGAAATCAAATTTATCAACCCATGGAGGTCTGGATATGGAGTCACACTCAAAATCAAAGTGGAAAACCCCACTACAGGCTGATCCAACTTTATGTAATGTCCTTAAAACAAGTCAAAATGAGGCCCAGTAGTGTGTGTGGCCTCCACGTGCCTGTATGACCTCCCTACAACGCCTGGGCATGCTCCTGATGAGGTGGCGGTCTCCTGAGGGATGTCCTCCCAGACCTGGACTAAAGCATCTGCCAACTCCTGGACAATCTGTGGTGCAACGTGGCGTTGGTGGATGGAGCGAGACATGATGTCCCAGATGTGCTCAATCGGATTCAGGTCTGGGGAAGGGGCGGGCCAGTCCATAACATCAATGCCTTCCTCTTGCAGAAACTGGTGACACACTTCAGCCAAATAAGATCTAGCATTGTCATATGGTCTCACAAGGGGTCTGAGGATCTCATCTCGGTACCTAATGGCAGTCAGGCTACCTCTGGCAAGCACATGGAGGGCTGTGCGGCCCCCCAAAGAAATGCCACCCCACACCATTACTGACCCACCGCCAAACCGGTCATGCTGGAGGATGTTGCAAGCAGCAGAACTTTCTCCACGGCGTCTCCAGACTCTGTCACGTCTGTCACATGTGTGCAGTGTGAACCTACTTTCATCTGTGAAGAGCACAGGGCGCTAGTGGCAAATTTGCCAGTCTTGGTGTTCTCTGGCAAATGCCAAACGTCCTGCACGGTGTTGGGCTGTAAGCACAACCCCCACCTGTCGACGTCGGGCCCTTATACCACCCTCATGGAGTCTGTTTCTGACCGTTTGAGTGGACACATGCACATTCGTGGTCTGCTGGAGGTCATTTTGCAGGGCTCTGGCAGTGCTCTTCCTGCTTCTCCTTGCACAAAGGTGGAGGTAGCAGTCCTGCTGCTGTGTTGTTGCCCTTCTACGGTCTCCTCCACGTCTCCTGATGTACTGGCCTGTCTTCTGGTAGCGCCTCCATGCTCTGGACACTATGCTGACAGACACAGGAAACCTACTTTCCACAGCTCCCACTGATTTGCCATCCAGGATGAGCTGCACTACTTGAGCCAGTTGTGTGGGTTGTAGACTCAATTTCATGCTACCACTAGAGTGAAAGCTCCGCCAGCATTCGAAAGTGACCAAAACATCAGCCATGAAGCATAGGAACTGAGAAGTGGTCTGTGGTCACCACCTGTAGAAACGTTCCTTTATTGGGGGTTGTCTTGCTAATTGCCTATGATTTCCAACAGTTTTCTGTTCCATTTGCACAACAGCATGTGACATTTATTGTCAATCAGTGTTGCTTCCTGAGTGGATAGTGGGATTTCACAGAAGTGTCATTGACTTGGAGTTACATTGTGTTGGTTAAGTGTTCCCTTTATTTTTTTGAGCAGTGTATTAATATTGGATCAGCCTCTCCCTCCTGCTGCTCCTTCAGTCACCCTCCATCCTGCTGCTTATCCTGTCACCCTCTCTCATTCCACACCTCTGGTCACTCTCCCTTCTGCTGCACCTCCTGGCACCCTTCATCCCGCTGCACCTTCTGTCACCTTCCCTCCTGCTGCACCTTCTGTCACCTTCCCACCTGCTGCACCTTCTGTCACCTTCCCTCCTGCTGCACCTTCTGCCACCCTCCCTCCTGCTGCACCTTCTGTCACCTTCCCTCCTGCTGCACCTTCTGTCACATTCCCACCTGCAGCACCTTCTGTCACCTTACCTCCTGCTGCACCTTCTGTCACCTTCCCACCTGCTGCACCTTCTGTCACCTTCCCTCCTGCTGCACCTTCTGTCACCTTCCCTACTGCTGCACCTTCTGTCACCTTCCCACCTGCTGCACCTTCTGTCACCTTCCCACCTGCTGCACCTTCTGTCACCTTCCCTCCTGCTGCACCTTCTGTCACCTTCCCACCTGCTGCACCTTCTGTCACCTTCCCTCCTGCTGCACCTTCTGTCACCTTCCCTCCTGCTGCACCTTCTGTCACCTTCCCACCTGCAGCACCTTCTGTCACCTTCCCTCCTGCTGCACCTTCTGTCACCTTCCCACCTGCAGAACCTTCTGTCACCTTTCTTCCTGCTGCACCTTCTGTCAGCTTCCCTCCTGCTGCACCTTCCTTCCTGCTGCACCTTCTGTCACCTTCCCTCCTGTTGCACCTCCTGTCACCTTCCCTCCTGCTACACCTCCTGTCACCTTCCCTCCTGCTGCACCTTCTGTCACCCTCCCTCCTGCTGCACATCCTGTCACCTTCCCTCCTGCTGTACCTTCTGTCACCCTCCCTCCTGCTGCACCTTCTATCACCCTCCCTCTTGCTCCACCTTCCTTCCTGCTGTACCTTCTGTCACCCTCCCTCCTGCTGCACCTTCTGTCACCTTCCCTCCTGCTGCACCTTCTGTCACCCTCCCTCCTGCTGCACCTTCTGTCACCCTCCCTCCTGCTGCACATTCTGTCACCTTCCCTCCTGCTGTACCTTCTCTCTCTCTCCCTCCTGCTGCACCTTCTGTCACCTTCCTTCCTGCTGCACCTTCTGTCACCCTCCCTCCTGCTGCACCTTCTGTCACCTTCCCTCCTGCTGCACCTTCTGTCACCTTCCCTCCTGCTGCACCTTCTGTCACCCTCCCTCCTGCTGCACCTTCTGTCACCTTCCTTCCTGCTGCACCTTCTGTCAACTTCCCTCCTGCACCACCTTGCTTCCTACTGCACCTTCTGTCATCCTCCCTCCTGCGGCACCTTCTGTCATACTCCCTCCCGCTGCACCTTCTGTCACTTTCCCTCCTGCTGCACCTTCTGTCACCTTCCCTCCTGCTCCCCCTTCTGCCACCATTTGTCCTGGTGTACATCCTATTGCTCCGCCAGTCACCCCCTGACCTGCTGCACCTTCAGTCACCCTCTCTTCTGCTGCACATCCTGCTGCACCTCATATCAGAAGGTTTTTGTCACCTAAGAACAGTTTTGTGATATTTGGGTCTAATGTTACAGAAGCTATACTACAGCTGACGCCCGCATTAGGTCCACCTGATGAAGAGGATAGTTCTTTTTCGAAATGCGTGGTCCTATCTGTTCCCAATAAATCTTTTACTGTTTTATATGTCTGTTTATATTTAGTACACCTATAATGCAGTTAGGTCTTTGAGTATTAGAAGATTACACTGTGCAACTCCAGAGTCACATACCCCTTCTCACAATCACTGGGGGGGGGGGGGGGGTCCATGAGCTCAAAACCTCAACAATCATAGCAAAATGCCACCAAAGAATACCCCTTGTATGCATAGAACACTATTTTAGTTATACTGGCTTACTTCACTGTAATAGACTCATCCGTTACCCACAGGATCCTACAGGATATCCCTGTGAACACTTCTAACAGTATTAGGTTACACAACAAGAACCTGTGCACACCCTCCATTAGCACCTGGGCACAGGCAGGGGCACGTCTCCCTGTAAGCTAAGCCCTGAATGCTGGCGAGGCACCGCCGGATAAACAAAGGGAGCACAAAATGTGTGGCTGTGCGCTTTGTGCACACAATGTGATGCTTTCATACCACATTCCAATCCTAATGCAAACATCTACTGAATCACGTTCTTTATTGTGGAAAAAAGCAACAACTGATATAAAGATAGCAAAACTGCATCACATATAGAGGTCAAAAATACTACACATAGCGCTTAGAATCAAAAAGCATTATATGTATTTCTTCATAACATCTGTATAGTGAACAGGATTTTCTCAGGTATATCCATAAAGTTGAATGGCTAGATGGTGTTTTCCAACCAGGATGCCTCCAGCTGTTGCAAAACTACACCTTCCAGCATGGCCAGACAGCACAAGACGTACTATATTGGTACATTGGTTATGGGTACAGTATGGCAGCTTAAAGGGGTAGTCCAGTGGTGAAAACTTATCCCCTATCCTAAGGATAGGGGATAAGTTTGAGATCGCGGGGGGGTCCGACCGCTGGGGCCCCCTGCGATCTCTCTGTACGGGGGCCAGGCTCTCCGGCCAGATAGCGGGTGTCGACCTCCGCACGAAGCGGCGGCTGACACGCCCCCTCAATACATCTCTATGGCAGAGCCGGAGATTGCCGAAGGCAGCGCTTCGGCTTTGCCATAGAGTTGTATTGAGGGGGCGTGTCGGCCGTCGCTTCGTGCGGAGGTCGACACGCCCCCTTCCCGCGGGCTGTCGGGGCTCCGTACAGGAGATCGCAGGGGGCCCCAGTGGTCGGACCCCCCCGCGATCTGCAACTTATCCCCTATCCTGAGGATAGGGGATAAGTTGTTCACCACTGGGTCACCACTGGACTACTCCTTTAATTTCTATATACTGCAGGCTGACATTAGCACATGTGCATCTATGCAAGTGTGTACACTATGTAAGGTGGAGCACCACACGAGCCCTGTTTTTACCTAATCCTGCTTCCGATGAATTTCTGACCACTGCCCTCCGCTTCCGCAACGTGTGTTTCGCTCCCGCCTGCTCCTTCAGTGTGTTGTGTCCAAGCCTGCCTGTCCACTCCCACAAACAATGTCACAGCTTTTAGAGAGAGCCCCCCTTGTGCCATTTCATCATTCACAGTGACATTTCATCTACCCCTTGTGCCATTTTATCGCCCCCTTGGACCATTTCATTATTCTTTGTGCCATTTCCTCACCCCTTGAGCCATTTAATCCACCCTTTGAGCTGCCATTTCCACACCCCTTCAGCGGTTTTATCACCCCCTTGAACCATTTACTCCAGGGCTCAGAGCCTCAGTGGGCCAGGTCTATCTCTCTCGGACTCTCGCGGCTGTGATGTGTTGCTGGGAGGAAGTGATAGGATGTGATGATGTCTTCCTCCCAGAGTCATACACAACTCCGCTGGCCTGGGCGGGAGCATGATCACAACCCCGAGCCAGTCTGCCGATGCACTGAGGTTTGCGGGTCTGTGCAGGATGTAGTGGGACCAGCTGTATGTTCTGTGACCGCCCACTCTTACCCACTTAAAGGGGTACGCCGGTGGAAACATTATAAGGGGCTGTATACTACAGAGGAAATGCTTTTCTTTTTGGATTTCTCTTCTGTCACGACCACAGTGCTCTCTGCTGACCTCTGCTGTCCATTTTAGGAACTGTCCAGAGCAGCATATGTTTGCTATGGAGATTTTCTCCTACTCTGGACAGTTCCTAAAATGGACAGAGATGTCAGCAGAGAGCACTGTGCTCGTGATGTCAGCAGAGAGCTCTGTGTTTCCAAAAAGAATAGAATTTCCTCTGTAGTATTCAGCAGCTAATAAGTACTGGAAGGATTAGGATTTTTTAATAGAAGCCATTTACAAATCTGTTTAACTTTCTGGCACCAGCTGATAAAAAAAAAAAAAAGAAAAAGAAAAAAGTTTTCCACCAGAGTACCCCTTTAACCGGATCGGCTGGGGACCAGGACTGCAGAGATGCGTGGGCACTCAGAGGCGAACACCGGGAGTTTTCGCGCAAGGTGCGCTTCTTCCGGCCTTGAGGCTGGAAGAAGCGCACCTTGCGCGAAAACTGCCTCTGTTCGCCTCTGAGTGCCCAAACATCACTGCAGTCCTGGTCTCTGGTCGATCCATTTAGGAGCTTCGAGTCTGACGCCTGAGGGTGAGTGTAGGATATTCCCGTATACTTCACTTGTTTATTTCATACTAGTATTCAGTATTGCTGTAAAACCCTTTAACACCTGCACTGGAGAAGGCAATGAAAAGAGTGGTATAAAATCCAGCGCACTGTGACAACTCAATACGCCATGATCTGGACTTGCTGGATTACTAGATTTTCCAGGTCATGAAACACCAGAATGTGGGACCTTTTTCATTGCTTTGCTTTTGGCATGAAGCAGCATTTGCACTTTTTGTTCAGTGTTGTATAGAGTCAGGATTTGCATTACAGAGACTGGAATATCTGATGGAAAACCTTACACAGAGCCACACGTTTCACGCTCGCTGTTTATTTGGCCATGTTTAGCCAGCGCTGAAAGCTTACGGCATGAACATGTCTCTGCCTGCGCCCAGGTGTTAAGTGAGGGCGTCCACCGTTGCTTGTGTAACGTAAAACTGTCAGGACAGCTAAGGTGAATAAGGTGACATAGAAAATGTCTGAAAAATGGAGCAATAGGGATAATTTACACATTTTGATTTAAAGGGGCCCTCCACTGAAAAACAATTTTTTTTAAATCAACTGGTGCCAGAAAGTTAAACAGATTTGTAAATGACTTCTATTAAAAAATCTTAATCCTTCTAGTGCTTATAAGCTTCTGCATGCTCCACAGGAAGTTCTTTTCTTTTTGGACTTCCTTTCTGTCTGACCACAGAGTTCTCTGCTGACACCTCTGTCCATTTTAGGAACTGTCCAGAGTAGGAGCAAATCCTCATAGCAAACCTCTCCTGCTCTGGACAGTTCCTGACATGGACAGAGGTGTCAGCAGAGAGCACTGTGGTCAGACAGAAAGGAAATTAAAAAAGAAAAGAACTTCCCGTAGAGCATACAGAAGCTGATAAGTACTGGGAGGATTAAGATTTTTTAATAGAAGTAATTTACAATTCTGTTTAACTTTCTGTCATCAGTTGATTTAATACAAAATGTTTTCCAGTGGAGTACCCCTTTAAAAAAGCTTCCCCACCTTGAGGGAAACACACGTCTCTGAGACATTGGGTGTAGAGATGGTCATACAATTTGAATGTCTCTCTCTCTCTCTCTCTCCGATTTCCTATACACATGAACTTTCGGCCCGGTCAAACGTTCATGTGTCCTCTATAGAGAGGTGAGGGGTGAGCCATAGTCAGACAGCTTTGGCAGCAGCTTAGCTCTGTGAGAACAAAAGGGTCAGGTAGTTGAAATCCAACATGCCCAACCATTCTCTTCCCAACATCATCTGTCAAATCTTGATATTCTACCGGGTCTCACTCCTAAGACCCACTGCGATCACAAGTTACAGCCGGGAGAAATGCACAACAGTACACCTCACTCCTCGACTGTCAATCAAATCTAACCTTTTCTCTGCATAAGTCTATACATTGAAAACGTCAGATTTTCTTGGTCAACATATCGAAAGCTGTTATAAATGACACGAACACCTCATTAACCTAGAGACAGTTTGATGGCTTCATTTTATGAACCTTGGGTTGGTTTCTCATCTTCTTTCCATGACCCTTGGGGTTGATTCCTCCTTCTCTTTCTGTGAAAATTGAGTTGATTCCCAACCTCCTTTTATGACCCTTGGGTTGGTTCCCAATTTTCTTTCCATGAGTTTTGGTTCCTGATATAGGTTTACACAACCCCTTTAAGTTACAGAAGCATCCAACCTAGCCTGGGCCACCCTTCACTAGAATCTACATACAAGCTTCATGGTATGTGCGGCCTTGTTTAAAGAGTACCTCTCATGATCCTGATAAATGTTATAATCCTCCCAGTTCACTACGCCCTCTTGATAAACCACCCCCTGTCTTTATTTTTATAATTTTTTTTTAGTTTTCTACTTTGATATTGCTCTGTATTTTTTGCTCAGTCCAAGTCAGATTCACAGACTGGGAAGGGACGTTCCCCAGCAGGCGTGACATCATCTGAAGCCATACAGGGGAGAACTTCCTCCCTCACATTGCTACATACAGCCGAGAGCAGCTCAGTATGAGATGGGCTGTGATTGGCTAAGGCCGCTAACACCCCCACGATCTCTCTGAACTCTACTATACACTCAATACACTGTGCTGAGTTGAGCTCCCACCTACATTTCCTGACTTTTGTCTCTTCCAGGTTGCTACAGGAGACAATTTTGCATGCTGGACTGCCGGCAGGACCAGAAGGAGGACCCCTGGTGGCCAAACTTTTGGGGATTAATTTAACACATAAAGTGACTAAATTGCATTAAGAAGTATATTAGAAAGGTAATTCAAATAGACATAATAAATGTAATTACTAATGACAGACACACTATAAACTCTGTTTCTCTTTACTGTGTGTCTTCCCCATTATATTGATATTTTGTCCAGATTTTGGCTTTCTAGTTTTAAACTCAAGGTTGTCCTTTCAGCTTTCCATCTGTAATCTCTGATACGTCCTTGGACTGTGACTACTATCATGTCTGCCAACTATAGATTCTCACAACCTGCTTCTTTACTCAGGCCACGTTAACGATCATCTTGCAAGCGTCAACCGCTAAAGATGATGGGAAACTTCAATCTGGGACTTCCTTTGTAGGAACGACTTCACGTCCTAGCAAAGTTGAGGGTAAAAATTAAAGATTCTACAGGCTAAGTATCAATAACATACTCTTAGACTGGATCCCATTCATTTTATCATCTCCTTGGAGTGGCAAAGTTGATTGGACACTTAGGCCTTCAAGTACTGGCTAAGAAGACTGTAGAACTGTGTAAGTGAATTTTGAGAGTAGAGAAATCTATCCTTCATAGAATCTGTTCTTCCACACAGCTCTATTAATTCTTTTGGTGCCCTATTGTATGATAGGTAGACCATGTATTTCCAACAAAGTTTGGCAAGTTTCAGTGAACCTGGGCAGTGATTGTATGTGGCATTCTCTGACCCATTTGGGAGCCCTCTGGCTGAGAGGCTATGGTAACAAAGTATAAGTTATACGAGGGGCCGAGATAACAGGGGCATCCCCACGGTGAAGATTGAGTGGGCCCAATCATCTAAAGTATACATTGTGCCCACCGTGGAGACTAAGTAGGCCCAATCATCTTAAGTATACATCGTGCCCACAGTGGAGATTGAGTGGGCCTAATCATCTAAAGTATACATCATGCCCACCGTGGAGATTGAGTGGGCCCAATCATCTAAAGTATACATTGTAACCACCGTGGAGACTGAGTAGGCCCAATCATCTAAAGCATACATTGTGACCACCGTGGAGACTGAGTAGGCCCAATCATCTAAAGTATACATTGTGACCACCGTGGAGACTGAGTGGGCCTAATCATCTAAAGTATACATTGTGACCACCGTGGAGACTGAGTAGGCCCAATCATCTAAAGCATACATTGTGACCACCGTGGAGACTGAGTAGGCCCAATCTTCTAAAGTATACATTTTAACCACCGTGGAGACTGAGTAGGCCCAATCATCTAAAGTATACATTGTGACCACCGTGGAGACTGAGTGGGCCCAATCTTCTAAAGTATACATTTTAACCACCGTGGAGACTGAGTAGGCCCAATCATCTAAAGCATACATTGTGACCACCGTGGAGACTGAGTGGGACCAATCATCTAAAGTATACATTGTGACCACCGTGGAGACTGAGTAGGCCCAATCATCTAAAGCATACATTGTGACCACCGTGGAGACTGAGTAGGCCCAATCATCTAAAGTATACATTGTGACCACCGTGGAGACTGAGTGGGCCTAATCATCTAAAGTATACATTGTGACCACCGTGGAGACTGAGTAGGCCCAATCATCTAAAGCATACATTGTGACCACCGTGGAGACTGAGTAGGCCCAATCATCTAAAGTATACATTGTGACCACCGTGGAGACTGAGTGGGCCCAATCTTCTAAAGTATACATTTTAACCACCGTGGAGACTGAGTAGGCCCAATCATCTAAAGCATACATTGTGACCACCGTGGAGACTGAGTAGGCCCAATCATCTAAAGTATACATTGTGACCACCGTGGAGACTGAGTGGGCCCAATCTTCTAAAGTATACATTTTAACCACCTTGGAGACTGAGTAGGCCCAATCATCTAAAGCATACATTGTGACCACCGTGGAGACTGAGTGGGACCAATCATCTAAAGTATACATTTTAACCACCGTGGAGACTGAGTAGGCCCAATCATCTAAAGCATACATTGTGACCACCGTGGAGACTGAGTGGGCCCAATCTTCTAAAGTATACATTTTAACCACCGTGGAGACTGAGTAGGCCCAATCATCTAAAGTATACATTGTGACCACCGTGGAGACTGAGTGGGACCAATCATCTAAAGTATACATTGTGCCCATCGTGGAGACTGAGTGGGCCTAATCATCTAAAGTATACATCGTGCCCACCGTGGACACTGAGTGGGCCCAATCATCTAAAGTATACATCGTGCCCACCGTGGACACTGAGTGGGCCCAATCATCTAAAGTATACATCGTGCCCACCGTGGACACTGAGTGGGCCCAATCATCTAAAGTATACATCGTGCCCACCGTGGAGACTGAGTAGGCCCAATCATCTAAAGCATACATCGTGCCCACCGTGGAGACTGAGTAGGCCCAATCATCTAAAGTATACATTGTGCCCATCGTGGAGACTGAGTAGGCCTAATCATCTAAAGTATACATTGTGCCCATCGTGGAGACTGAGTGGGCCTAATCATCTAAAGTATACATCGTGCCCACCGTGGACACTGAGTGGGCCCAATCATCTAAAGTATACATCGTGCCCACCGTGGACACTGAGTGGGCCCAATCATCTAAAGTATACATCGTGCCCACCGTGGACACTGAGTGGGCCCAATCATCTAAAGTATACATCGTGCCCACCGTGGAGACTGAGTAGGCCCAATCATCTAAAGCATACATCGTGCCCACCGTGGAGACTGAGTAGGCCCAATCATCTAAAGTATACATTGTGCCCATCGTGGAGACTGAGTGGGCCTAATCATCTAAAGTATACATTGTGCCCATCGTGGAGACTGAGTGGGCCCAATCATCTAAAGTATACATCGTGCCCACCGTGGACACTGAGTGGGCCCAATCATCTAAAGTATACATCGTGCCCACCGTGGACACTGAGTGGGCCCAATCATCTAAAGTATACATCGTGCCCACCGTGGAGACTGAGTAGGCCCAATCATCTAAAGCATACATTGTGCCCTATTTTGCAAACTAGCCATTAGGAGTTAGGAGTGTTAGGCTGCAGAAGGAAAACGTTATAAATAGGTCTTTGTATATGTTCCTTTGTATATGTTCCTTTGTATATGTTCCTATAGGTCTCCCTTGATAGATGTGTTTTAGTTCGACCCCGACGTACAGTACAACCTCTTCTTAACCTTTGCCTGGAGCAGTAACACAGTCATTATCATTAAGACTACAGAGGTCAACTACTCAATTGTAGCAGTAAGTTCTCATTTGCCTGATTTCAGAGTTTAACCCCTTAAGGACCGGAGGTTTTTCCGTTTTTGCATTTTCGTTTTTTGCTCCTTGCCTTTAAAAAATCATAACTCTTTCAAATTTACACCTAAAAATCCATATGATGGCTTATTTTTTGCGCCACCAATTCTACTTTGTAATGACGTCAGTCATTTTGCCCAAAAATCTATGGTGAAGCGGGAAAAAAAATCATTGTGCGACAAAATTGAAAAAAAAAACGCTGTTTTGTAACTTTTGGGGGCTTCCGTTTCTACGTAGTACATTTTTCGGTAAAAATGACACCTGATATGTATTCTGTAGGTCCATACGATTAAAATGATACCCTACTTATATAGGTTTGATTTTGTCGGACTTCTGGAAAAAATCATAACTACATGCAGGAAAATTAATACGTTTAAAATTGTCATCTTCTGACCCCTATAACTTTTTTATTTTTCCGTGTATGGGGCGGTATGAGGGCTCATTTTTTGCGCCGTGATCTGAAGTTTTTAACGGTACCATTTTTGCATTGATAGGACTTATTGATCACTTTTTATTCATTTTTAAATGATATAAAAAGTGACCAAAAATGCACTATTTTGGACTTTGGAATTTTTTTGCGCGCACGCCATTGACCGAGCGGTTTAATTAATGATATATTTTTATAATTCGGACATTTCCGCACGCGGTGATACCACATATGTTTATTTTTATTTTTATTTACACTGTGTTTTTTTTTTTATTGGAAAAGGGGGGTGATTCAAACTTTTAATAGGGGAGGAGTTAAATGATCTTTATTCACTTTTTTTTTTCACTTTTTTTTTGCAGTGTTATAGGTCCCATAGGGACCTATAACACTGCACACACTGATCTTCTATGTTGATCACTGGTTTCTCATAAGAAACCAGTGATCAACGATTCTGCCGCATGACTGCTCATGCCTGGATCTCAGGCACTGAGCAGTCATTCGGCGATCGGACAGCGAGGAGGCAGGTAGGGGCCCTCCCGCTGTCCTGTCAGCTGTTCGGGATGCCGCGATTTCACCGCGGCTATCCCGAACAGCCCACTGAGCTAGCCGGGATGCTTTCGGTTTCACTTTAGACGCGGCGTTCAACTTTGAACGCCGCGTCTAAAGGGTTAATAGCGCGCGGCACAGCGATCAATGCCGCGCGCTATTAGCCACGGGTCCCGGCCGTTGTTAGAGGCCGGGCCCGACCCGCTATGACGCGGGGCCACGCCGTGGCCCCGCGTTATAGATCGGGAGTGGACACATGACGTTCCAGTACGTCATGTGTCCTTAAGGGGTTAAGGTATACGGTTACTCTTCTCCCATATCCTAGAAGCCAAAACTGGGAAATTCACTGTTGTAAATGGAAAGGCTAAGATTAAAGGGGTATTCCAGGGAAATTTCTATATCAACTGGCTCCAGAAAGTTAAACAGATTTAAAAAAAAAAAATCTTACTCCTTCCAGTAGTTATCAGCTTCTGAAGCTGAGTTGTTCTTTTCTGTCTGACCACAGTGCTCTCTGCAGACACCTCTGCTTGTCTCAGGAACTGTCCAGAGTAGGAGCAAATCCCCATAGCTAAGTTCCTGAGACAGACAGAGATGTCAGCAGAGAGCACTGTGGTCAGAAAGAAAAGAACAACTCAACTTCAACAGCTGATAACTACTGGAAGGATTAAGATTTTTTTTTAATAGAAGTAATTTACAAATCTGTTTAACTGCAGCCAGTTGATATAAAAAAGTTTTTCCTGGAAGATCCCTTTAACCATGGAAGACAGAGGCCAATGTTAACACTGAAATTCACATTTTACCGAATGTCGATTGGACTTTGTCCATTAGTGAGGTCACATAATGTCACTTAGATTTGCTATCACTGATCAATGGGGGTTAAGGGGGTGCTACAATCCCTAACACGGCCCATTCAACTCCTGTATAGAACTGGACACATCTGCTGTAGACCCATTGGTTCCAGGGGTTCGTGAGGGGCCTTATTGGTTGGACCCACTCCGATCAGATAGGGAGAGCATTTGACTAGGACTGTAGACCTAAGATTTGTAGTGTAAATAAAACATATGATAACCTGTAACCCTATTCAAGTATTTGTATGTTCCCACATGGACCCACTGTGGTTCCTACAGGATATGTAGTGTCCACTATACAGTGATTTACACTACATGTAACCAAGTTCTTGGTAAACCATTGCTAAAAGGGATCTCCTCTCACAAAATTACCATAATAAACCATTGTGAAACACGTGTCACATTTACCTAGCAATAAAAAGTAACCTGTGCAAGCTCTGACATGGGATGTGCGAGGTTTATAGAGTGTGACCACTGCTGCCAAATATTTATCGCTTTTAAATTGTCTAATATTTCTTTCTAATGGCGGATGAAATGTACAACCCTATAAAAGCTGATGATACCGGATCAATAGGGACATGTCCAACATTAAGATGGTAATGAGAGAAGAGAATTATTCAATAAAAAGGACTTCTTTATATCCAAGTCCCATAAGAAACAAAAATCTAATCTAATCTATCTATCTATCTCATATCTATCTATCTATCTCATATCTATCTCATATCTATCTATCTATCTAATATCTATCTATCTATCTCCTATCTATCTCATATCTATCTATCTATCTCATATCTATCTCATATCTATCTATCTATCTAATATCTATCTATCTATCTCATATCTATCTCATATCTATCTATCTATCTATCTATCTCATATCTATCTATCTATCTCATATCTTTCTCATATCTATCTATCTCATATCTATCTCATATCTATCTATCTATCTATCTATCTATCTATCTATCTCATATCTATCTATCTATCTATCTATCTATCTATCTATCTATCTCATATCTATCTATCTATCTCATATCTATCTATCTATCTACAGACAAAGAATAAGTCTGCCAGCACTTTAGTTGATACCAAACTATTATATGGACCTGGCCTACAGGTGCACGCTACTAGGCTAAATATACAGCAACAGAAGAATGCAGCAGCACACTGCCAGCACAAGGATATAGTTTGGTATCAACTAAAGTGCTGGCTGACTTATTCTTTGTCTGTATTGCACATACGGTGGAGTGGCTACCTCCATGTTGGCCTTGCACCCCACCCACCTCTATCAGGTGTGTATATAAGGTGTCTTGGATGTTCCAGATCCTGCCATGCTTACTGAACTGTTCACACAGAGGCATATTCACAGTGTAGGGTCCGTCCCAATGAGGCCACCTTATCGCAGTGGGACGGTCCCAGCTATTTGACCGCCGGCGGAGACAAATTTGCGAGCTAAGTGCCTCACTATTTCATAGTTTCACATTTGCATCTATTACACCATAGCTGTATAGCTCTCCATGTTTTATCTGCATATTCATGTTTCACCTATATCCTTGTGCTGGCAGTGTGCTGCTGCAGATTCCCAACCGCGGTGCCGCGGCACACGTGTGTGCTGTTCAGCACTGCCCGTGGTGCCGCAGGATTTTGCCGTGATTTTTTTTATTTTTTATTATTATTATTTTTTTAAATGTCCCGCCCCGGCCTGACGGCGCAGGGGGGGAAGGGAAGTCTGCGTGCGCACTGCGCGCACAGCGTCCCCCTGCATCTCCTGCGTCTCCTGTGTTCCCCCTCCTTCCTCCTCTGTTCCCTGTGTCCCCCGTGTCCCCCTCCTTCACCCTCCGTCTCCTGCGTCTCCCTCCGTCCCCCTCTCCCTTATGGCGCAGTGAGCCGAAAATGGGTCCCTGCCTGGGGCGGAACGAGCTGCACCTGCGCCGGACTCGCGTGCCTGCTGTGGAACTGCAAGCTGCACGGGCCGGCTTGCTTAAGGTACCGTACCCTTTCCACCCCTCTGTTCACCTTCTCAACCCTGTCTAAACCCCCCACCGTCACCCAGGTCCACCCGCTACCCCCCCCCCCCGTCACTCATATCCACACCCCCCCGTCAGCCATGTCCGCCTTGTCCACCTCCCTGTCCATCTCTATCACCCATGTCCACCCCCCCTGTCACCCATGTAATCCCTCCCTTTCACCCATGTCCACCCCCCTGTCACCCATGTCTACCCCCCCTGTCACCCATGTAATCCCTCCCTTTCACCCATGTCCACCCCCGTCACCCATGTCTACCCCCCCCGTCACCCATGTCCACCCCCCCCTGTCACCCATGTCCACCCCCCCCTGTCACCCATGTCCACCCCCCCCCTGTCACCCATGTCCACCCCCCCCTGTCACCCATGTCCACCCCCCCGTCACCAATGTCCACCCCGCCTGTCACCCATGTCCACCCCCCCCTGTCACCCATGTCCACCCCCCCTGTCACCCATGTCCACCCTCCCCTGTCACCCATGTCCACCCTCCCCCTGTCACCCATGTCCACCCTCCCCCTGTCACCCATGTCCACCCCCCCTGTCACCCATGTCCACCCTCCCCTGTCACCCATGTCCACCCTCCCCTGTCACCCATGTCCACCCCCCTGTCACCCATGTCCACCCCCCCTGTCACCCATGTCCACCCTTCCCTGTCACCCATGTATACCCTCCCTGTCACTCATGTCCACACCCCCCTGTCACCCATGTCACCTTCCTGTCACCCATGTCCACCCCCCCCGTCACTCATGTCCACCCCCTCTCACACATGTCCCCCCACCTATCATCCACGTCACACATGTCCACCCTCCTGTCATCCATGTCTGCCTTGTCCACTCCCCACTCTACCCTGTCACCCATGTCCACCCCCCCAGTCACCCATGTCCACCCCCCCAGCCACCCAGGTCCACCCCCCCAGTCACCCATGTCCACCCTCCCTGTCACCCATGTTCACCTTCATGTCACCCATGTCCACCCCCTCTCACACATGTCCCCCCAACTATCATCCATGTCTGCCTTGTCCACCCCCCTGTCCATCCCTGTCACTCATGTTTACCCCCCTGTTTACCCCCGTAGTCTACCCTGTCACCCATGTCCACCCTCCTGTTCACCCATCTGTCCCTTTGTCACCCCAGTCCACCCCTCTCTGTCACTCCTGTCCCTCTTTTACTCCCTTGTCCACCCCTCTGACCCCCTGTCACCCATGTCCACCCCCCCCTGTCACCCATGTCCACCCCCCCTGTCACCCATGTCCACCCCCCTGTCACCCATGTCCACCCCCCCTGTCACCCATGTCCACCCCCCCTGTCACCCATGTCCACCCCCCCCTGTCACACATGTCCCCCCACCTATCATCCCCGTCACCCATGTCCACCTCCCCTCTCACCAATGTCCACCCTCCTGTCATCCACGTCTGCCTTGTCCACTCCCCTGTCCATCCCTGTCACTCATGTTTACCCCTCTGTCTACCCCCGTAGTCTACCCTGTCACCCATGTCCACCCTCCTGTTCACCCATCTGTCCCTTTGTCACCCTTGTCCACCCCTCTGACCCCCTGTCTCCCATGTCCACTCTCCTGTCATCCATGTCCACCCCCATCCAACCCTCTGTCACCCCTGCCCATCCCTGTCACCCACGTTCACCCTCCATTGTCCACCCCTCTGACCACATCCTTGTCACCCATGTCCACCCCCTATTCACCCCCCTGTCACCCATGTCCACCCTCCCTGTCACCCATGTCCACCCTTCCCTGTCACCCATGTCCACCCCCCCCAGTCACCCATGTCACCCATGTTCACCTTCCTGTCACCCATGTCCACCCCCCCATCACTGATGTCCACCCGCACTAACACATGTCCCCCCACCTATCATCCCCGTCACCCATGTCCACCCCCCCTCTCACCAATGTCCACCCTCCTGTCATCCACGTCTGCCTTGTCCACTCCCCTGTCCAGCCCTGTCACTCATGCTTACCCCTCTGTCTACCCCCGTAGTCTACTCTGTCACCCATGTCCACCCTCCTGTTCACCCATCTGTCCCTTTGTTACCCCAGTCCCCCCCTCTGTCACTCCTGTCCCTCTTTTACCCCCTTGTCCACCCCTCTGACCCCCTGTCTCCCCTGTCCACCCTCCTGTCACCCATGTCCTCCCCCTGTCCACCCCTCTGTCACCCCTATGCCCCCGTCACCCATGTTCACTCTTCTACACCCATCTATCACCCTTGTACACCTCATTACACCCCTCTGTACACTCCTCTACACCCCTCTGTCACCCATGTACACTTCTCTACACCCCTCTGTCACCCATGTACACTTCTCTACAACCCTCTGTCACCCATGTACACTTATCTACACCCCTCTGTCACCCATGTACACTCCTCTACACCCCTCTGTCACCCATGTACACCCATCTGTCACCCATGTACACTCCTCTATACCCCTCTGTCACCCATGTACACTTCTCAACACCCCTCTGTCACCCATGTACACTCAACTACACCCCTCTGTCACCCATGTTCACTCCTCTACACCCCTCTGTCACCCTTGTACACCCATCTGTCACCCATGTACACTACTCTACACCTCTCTGTCCACTCCTCTACACCCCTGTCACCCATGTACACTCCTCTACACCCCTTTGTACACTCCTCAACACCACTCTGTACACTCCTCTACACCCCTGTCAGCCATGTACGCTCCTCTACACCCCTTTCACCCATGTATGCTCCTCTACACCCCTGTCACCCATGTACACTCCTCTACACCCCTCTGTCACCCATGTACACCCATCTGTCACCCATGTACACTCCTCTATACCCCTCTGTCACCCATGTACACTTCTCAACACCCCTCTGTCACCCATGTACACTCAACTACACCCCTCTGTCACCCATGTTCACTCCTCTACACCCCTCTGTCACCCTTGTACACCCATCTGTCACCCATGTACACTACTCTACACCTCTCTGTCCACTCCTCTACACCCCTGTCACCCATGTACACTCCTTTACACCCCTTTGTACACTCCTCAACACCACTCTGTACACTCCTCTACACCCCTGTCAGCCATGTACGCTCCTCTACACCCCTTTCACCCATGTATGCTCCTCTACACCCCTGTCACCCATGTACACTCTTCTGCACCCCTCTGTCACCCATGTACACTCTTCTGCACCCCTCTGTCACCCATGTACACTCCTCTCTACCCCTCTGTCACCCATGTACACTCCTCTATACCCCTTTGTCACCCATGTACACTCCTCTACACCCCTCTGTCACCCATGTACACCCATCTGTAACCCATGTACACTCCTCTATACCCGTCACCCATGTACGCTCCTCTACACCCATCTGTCACACATGTACACTCCTCTACACCCATCTGTCACCCATGTACACTCCTCTACACCCCTCTGTCACCCATGTACACTCCTCTACACCCCTCTGTCACCCATGTACACTCCTCTACACCCCTCTGTCACCCATGTACACTCCTCTACACCCATCTGTCACCCATGTACACTCCTCTACACCCATCTGTCACCCATGTACACTCCTCTATACCCCTCTGTCACCCATGTACACTCCTCTATACCCCTTTGTCACCCATGTACACTCCTCTACACCCCTTTGTCACCCATGTACACTCCTCTATACCCGCCACCCATGTACACTCCTCTATACCCCTCTGTCACCCATGTACGCTCCTCTACACCCATGTACACTCCTCTATACTCCTCTGTCACACATGTACACTCCTCTACACCCCTCTGTCACCCATGTACACCCCTCTATACCCCTCTGTCACCCATGTACACTCCTCTACACCCCTCTGTCACCCATGTACACTCCTCTACACCCCTCTGTCACCCATGTATACCCATCTGTCACCCATGTACACTCCTCTATACCCCTCTGTCACACATGTACACTCCTCTGTACCCCTCTGTCACCCATGTACACTCCTCTACACCCCTGTCACCCATGTACACTCCTCTACACCCCTCTGTCACCCATGTACACTCCTCTACACCCCTGTCACCCATGTACACTCCTCTACACCCCTCTGTCACCCATGTACACTCCTCTATACCCCTCTGTCACCTATGTCCACCCCTCTACACCCCTGTGTCACCCATGTACACTCCTCTATACCCCTCTGTCACTCATGTACACTCCTCTACGTCCTCTACACCCATCTGTCCACACATCTACACCCCTGTCACCCATGTACGCTCCTATACACCCCTTTGTACATTCCTCTACACCCCTTTCACCCATGTATGCTCCTCTACACCCCTGTCACCCATGTACGCTCCTCTACACCCCTGTCTCCCATGTACACTCTTCTGCACCCCTCTGTTACCCATGTACACTGCTCTACACCCCTCTGTCACCCATGTACACCCATCTGTCACCCATGTACACTCCTCTACACCCCTCTGTCACCCATGTACACCCAACTGTCACCCATGTACACTCCTCTACACCCCTCTTTCACCCATGTACACCCATCTGTCACCCATGTACACTCCTCTACACCCCTCTGTCACCCATGTACACCCATCTGTCACCCATGTACACTCCTCTATACCCCTCTGTCACTCATTTACACTCCTCTGTACACCCCTGTCACCCATGTACGCTCCTCTACACCCCTGTCTCCCATGTACACTCTTCTGCACCCCTCTGTCACCCATGTACACTCCTCTACACCCCTCTGTCACCCATGTACACCCATCTGTCACCCATGTACACTCCTCTACACCCCTCTGTCACCCATGTACACCCATCTGTCACCCATGTACACTCCTCTACACCCCTCTTTCATCCATGTACACCCATCTGTCACCCATGTACACTCCTCTACACCCCTCTGTCACCCATGTACACCCCTCTGTCACTCATGTACACTCCTCTACACCCATCTGTCCACACCTCTACACCCCTGTCACCCATGTACGCTCCTATACACCCCTTTGTACATTCCTTTACACCCCTTTCACCCATGTATGCTCCTCTACACCCCTCTGTCACCCATGTACACTCCTCTACACCCCTCTGTCACCCATGTACACTCCTCTACACCCCTCTGTCACCCATGTACACTCCTCTACACCCCTCTGTCACCCATGTACACCCATCTGTCACCCATGTACACTCCTCTACACCCCTCTGTCACCCATGTACACTCCTCTACACCCCTCTGTCACCCATGTACACCCATCTGTCACCCATGTACACTCCTCTATACCCCTCTGTCACTCATGTACAGTCCTCTATACCCCTCTGTCACCCATGTACACTCCTCTACACCCACCTGTCACCCATGTACACCCATCTGTCATCCATGTACACTCCTCTACACCCCTCTGTCACCCATGTACACCCATCTGTCACCCATGTACACTCCTCTACACCCCTCTGTCACCCATGTACACCCATCTGTCACCCATGCACACTCCTCTACACCCCTGTCACTCATGTACACTCCTCTATACCCCCCTGTCACCCATGTACACTCCTCTACACCCATCTGTCACCCATGTATGCTCCTCTACACCCCTGTCACCCATGTACGCTCCTCTATGCCCCTGTCACCCATGTATGCTCCTCCACACCCCTCTGAACGCTCCTCTACACCCCTCTGTCACCCATGTACGCTCCTCTATACCCCTGTCACCCATGTACGCTCCTCTACACCCCTCTGAACGCTCCTCTACACCCCTCTGTCACTCATGTACGCTCCTCTACACCCCTGTCACCCATGTACACTCCTCTACACCCCTCTGTACACTCCTCTACACCCCTCTAAACCCCTCTGTCACCCATGTCCACCCCTCTGTCACCCATGTCCACTCTTCTACACCCCTCTGTCACCCATGTAAAAAAAAGAAAAAAAGTTTGGCGCCTAATAGATTTGTTTTGCAGGTTTAAAGGTGAAGAATTGTGTGTGGAAGAAATCGTGTTGATGGCCCAGACCAGATGGAGAAGAGAAGGCAACGATGCAAATTAGAGAAGACGTCATTGGTGAGTTGCTGTATAAAGCAGCACTTTAAACTACATAAATAGATATAGTGCATTGCGTTTTTTACCGTTTTTCCTTTTTTTTTCTCTTGCTTGTCAACCTCGGTAGCGGTGCCCCGAGAAAAAAAAATTTCCGAGGTGTGCCCCGACTCGAAAAAGATTGGGAAACACTGATCTAACTCATATCTACCTATCTCATATCTATCTATCTATGTATCTCATATCTATCTATCTATCTATCTAACTCATATCTATCTATCTATCTATCTCATATCTATCTATCTCATATCTATCTATCTATGTATCTCATATCTATCTATCTCATATCTATCTATCTATGTATCTCATATCTATCTATCTCATATCTAACTCATATCTATCTATCTCATATCTATCTATCTATGTATCTCATATCTATCTATCTATCTATCTATCTACCCATCTATAGGAAAGTATCGCAGCACACAAAAGGATTTCAATAAAGTGCAGTGTTTATTCAATCCTCAGCAAACAAAGTGCGATGTTTCTATGGCCTCATGCCGCCTTTATCAATCATGCGTGAGGCCACAGAAACATCGCACTTTGTTTGCTGAGGATGGAATAAACACTGCACTTTATTGGAATCCTTTTGTGTTCTGCGATACTTTCCTATGGATAGATGTTGGATTCCCTGACCAGGACCCATATGATGGCGCGCACCTTATTCTATTGATACATGGGTGAATGTGCTGTTCTTCTGGACTATTGTATCTATCTATCTATCTATCTATCTCAGTCTCATCCAAAAGAGCTGCACACCTGAGCAAAGGTGCCTGCTGTGTCCAGTCCGGGTCAGGACCCCCGTAGTAGAAAAATCCAAAAAACAGCGGCACTCCAATAACGTGAAAAAGCTGTGTTTATTACACTCAAACGTGAGGCTTTTTTTAAATATCTATCTATCTCATCTATCTATCTCATATCTATCTCATATCTATCTATCTATCTCATATCTATCTATCTATCTATCTCATATCCATCTCATATCTATCTATCTATCTATCATCTCATATCTATCTATCTCATATCTATCTATCTATCTATCTATCTATCTCATATCTACCTATCTATCTATCTATCTCATATCTATCTATCTATCTATCTATCCATCTATCTCATATCTATCTATCTATCTATCTATCTATCTATCTCATATCTATCTATCTATCTAGCTATCCATCTATCTCATATCTATCTATCTATCTATCTATCTATCTCATATCTATCTATCTATCTATCTCAAATCTATCTATGTCATATCTACCTATCTATCACATATCTATCTATCTTCTATCTATCTATCTATCTTATATCTATCTACTTGGAATAGTCTGTTAATCTAAAAGAAATGTTGGGCTAATGTTTCTCCTTTAGGAGAGTGCCAAAAGGAATGTGGAAACATATATGACTTGCAATGATCCACTGGGAAAGAAATATGTAAAGTAGCCCTCCTCCAGAAGGAAGAGAGCCACCTATTGGAGGAAGCATCACTACAAGTCAATGCTTGACTCCTTTAAGGGCCTTGGAACATGCATGGGGAATATTATCCAATTCAGAATCTCCTCCTAAAACAAGAACTATCCATCTGAGGTTGTTTTTAGGGTTCTTAGCCATTGTCCACAGAACTAGCAGAAAAACCTGTTGACACCCCTTTTGGCATTTTTAAATGGAAACATTATCCTGTTGGAGTCCTTGTTTGTAAGTGTGAGGTCACTTTTCTTCCTCCCACACATCAGCCACCTTACCCACTGCAGCACAGCTGAGCTCACTTCCATGTGTGCTGTGATTGAAACTACAATTCCCTGCAGCCCTGAGGAGAATAATCTCCCTAGGACAGGGTGTGATGCATGCTCAACTCATATAGTCCCAGAGGTCTGGGAAGCTACTGTATAGCACTGAATAGAAACATCCCATTGGGTACTACCGGCCACTTAGTGGCTCTCATTAGTAGCGATGAGCGGCATTGGCCATATTCAAATTCGCGATATTTTGGGAATATATGGATGAATATTCCTCCTAAATTCGTGAAAATCGCATATTCGCTATGTTCATTTTTTTCCCGTGAGAAAAATCGTAATGAAAATTTGCATAGTGCGCATGCGCGATTATATCTTTCACCCAAAAGAAGAGACGGGTCAGTGTCATCTGACTGGAAGTGCCGATATTCGGGAATATTTGCATATTCGTAAAAAAATATGAAAATTCATCATTACGGATATATATATCACTGTATTCTAAATATTCGCAAAATCACAAAGTGCCGATATTCGCGGTAAAAATTCGCATTTCGAATCTTCGCGCTCAGCACTACTCATTAGCCCATGTAGGATCCTTTCCTATCAGAGGACTAGGTGGCATAGTCTGCCTGATTGCGCCAATTAGTTACATATCTTTGTCTCAGAAACAGCACCACTTTGGTTTTCAGTTCCTGCGTGGTATTGCGGCTCAGTTCTATTGAAGTGAATGCAGCCCTGTGATCTTCTTTTCGGAAGAGAGATGTTTTCCTAATCGTGGATGTACACACCACCCCGACTGACACCTTCTTAAGGGAAGACTCTGGTGAAAACCTTTTTTTTTTTTTTTTTTATCAACTGGTGCCAGAAAGTTAACCAGATTTGTAAATTACTTCTATTAAAAAAAATCTGAATCCTTCCAGTACTTATTAGCTGCTGAATACAACAGAGGAAATTATTTTCTTTTTGGAACACAGAGCTCTCTGCTGAATCATGACCACAGTGCTCTCTGCTGACATCTCTGTCCATTTTAAGAACTGTCCAGAGTAGGAGAAAATCCCCATAGCAAACATATGCTGCTCTGGACAGTTCCTAAAATGGACAGAGATGTCAGCAGAGAGCACTGTGCTCATGATATCAGCAGAGAGCTCTGTGTTTCAAAAAGAAAATAATTTCCTCTGTAGTATTCAGCAGCTAATAAGTACTGGAAGGATTCAGATTTTTTTAATAGAAGTAATTTACAAATCTGTTTAACTTTCTGGCATGAGTTAATTAAAAAAAAGAAAAAAAAAGAAAAGAAAAAAGGTTTTTCACCAGAGTACCCCTTTAACACCAACCAAAATTCACAACAACTAATAATATCCAACAAGTAATATACAAGCTTACTAACTCATCACCATAGTAAGATTAGGAATTGATCTTCCATAAAATCCATATAAATGCATCGTAGCCACGTTATTATGTGACATTAGTGAGACACGAGGTATTTCATAAATGGCGCCTTGCTGCTTTTAATGCATTGTTTAACAGTCTGTGTTACTCTAGTTTGGTGTTTTCCAACCAGTGTGTCTCCAGCTGTTGCAAAACTACAACTCCCAGCATGCCCGGACAGCCTTCGGCTGTCCGGGCATGCTGGAAGTTGTAGTTTTGCAACAGCAGGAGGCACAATGGTTGGGAAACACTGCTTTAGCTTGTAATGTTTACAGTATAAGAAGAAGCATTGCACTGTACAATTTCCTATCAAGAATAAAATTCACATAAAAGTAAAGTTTCTTTTTTACCTTTGTAGTTCTGTCTTCTAGAAAAACGTGGAGGCAGAGGAGGAGGCTGGTGTGGAGTGCGGCGCTGGGCTGGGAGTGCGGTGTGGATGATGATCTCTCTCATTCTCTGGGAAATATGCAGCCATTGCCCAGACTTGCTTAGTTTTCACAACGTAAGGCCTGGAAACCGCTGATCGCTCTGAAATTCAAAAGAGGCGACCGTGCTGTGACATGCTACGAGCTCCACCGGCTGCCAGACATACCCCAGCCTTCCCTGTGCCAGACTATCCCCGAGCATCGTGTACAGTGACGCAGTACAGCTACATGATAGCAATGGTGCATTCATCTATATACATTAAATGGGTTATTCACCCGCAAAAAAACATATCCCCTACAGCAATCGGGTATCTACGGTGTATTCCCTACAGCACTCGGGTATCTACGGTGTATTCCCTACAGCACTCGGGTATCTACGGTGTATTCCCTACAGCACTCGGGTATCTACGGTGTATTCCCTACAGCAATCGGGTATCTACGGGTATTCCCTACAGCACTCGGGTATCTACTGTGTATTCCCTACAGCACTCGGGTATCTACAGTGTATTCCCTACAACACTCGGGTATCTCCGGTGTATTCCCTACAGCACTTGGGTATCTACAGTGTATTCCCTACAACACTCGGGTATCTACGGTGTATTCCCTACAGCACTTGGGTATCTCTGGTGTATTCCCTACAACACTCGGGTATCTCCGGTGTATTCCCTACAGCACTTGGGTATCTCCGGTGTATTCCCTACAGCACTCGGGTATCTACAGTGTAATCCCTACAACACTCGGGTATCTATGGTGTATTCCCTACAGCACTCGGGTATCTATGGTGTATTCCCTACAAAACTCGGGTATCTACGGTGTATTCCCTACAGCACTTGGGTATCTCTTGTGTATTCCCTACAGCACTCGGGTATCTATGGTGTATTCCCTACAGCACTCAGGTATCTATGGTGTATTCCCTACAACACTCGGGTATCTACGGTGTATTCCCTACAGCACTTGGGTATCTCTTGTGTATTCCCTACAGCACTCGGGTATCTATGGTGTATTCCCTACAGCACTTGGGTATCTCTTGTGTATTCCCTACAGCACTCGGGTATCTATGGTGTATTCCCTACAGCACTCAGGTATCTACAGTGTATTCCCTACAACACTCGGGTATCTATCGTGTATTCCCTACAGCACTCGGGTATCTACAGTGTATTCCCTACAACACTCGGGTATCTATCGTGTATTCTCTACAGCACTTGGGTATCTCTGGTGTATTCCCTACAGCACTCGGGTATCTATGGTGTATTCCCTACAGCACTCGGGTATCTACAGTGTATTCCCTACAACACTCGGGTATCTCTGGTGTATTCCCTACAACACTCGGGTATCTATGGTGTATTCCCTACAGCACTCGGGTATCTACTGTGTATTCCCTACAGCACTCGGGTATCTACAGTGTATTCCCTACAACACTCGGGTATCTCCGGTGTATTCCCTACAGCACTCGGGTATCTACAGTGTATTCCCTACAACACTCGGGTATCTCCGGTGTATTCCCTACAGCACTCGGGTATCTATGGTGTATTCCCTACAGCACTCGGGTATCTATGGTGTATTCCCTACAGCACTCGGGTATCTACTGTGTATTCCCTACAGAACTCGGGTATCTACAGTGTATTCCCTACAACACTCGGGTATCTCCGGTGTATTCCCTACAGCACTCGGGTATCTACAGTGTATTTCCTACAACACTTGTGTACCTCCGGTGTATTCCCTACAACACTCGGGTATCTCCGGTGTATTCCCTACAGCACTTGGGTATCTCCGGTGTATTCCCTACAGCACTTGGGTATCTCCGGTGTATTCCCTACAGCACTCGGGTATCTATGGTGTATTCCCTACAGCACTCGGGTATCTACAGTGTATTCCCTACAACACTCGGGTATCTACGGTGTATTCCCTACAGCACTTGGGTATCTACGGTGTATTCCCTACAGCACTCGGGTATCTACGGTGTATTCCCCACAGCACTTGGGTATCTCTGGTGTATTCCCTACAGCACTCGGGTATCTACGGTGTATTCCCTACAGCACTCTGGTATCTACAGTGTATTTCCCACAGCACTTGGGTATCTACGGTGTATTCCCTACAACACTCGGGTATCTGCGATGTATTCCTTACAGCACTCGGGTATCTACGGTGTATTCCCCCCAGCAAGCACTTGGGTATCTCTGGTGTATTCCCTACAGCACTTGGGTATCTACGGTGTATTCCCTACAGCACTCGGGTATCTACGGTGTATTCCCTACAGCACTTGGGTATCTACGGTGTATTCCCTACAGCACTCGGGTATCTACAGTGTTTTCCCTACAGCACTCGGGTATCTACGGTGTATTCCCTAGAGCACTCTGGTATCTACAGTGTATTCCCTACAGCACTTGGGTATCTACGATGTATTCCCTACAGCACTCGGGTATCTACGGTGTATTCCCTAGAGCACTTGGGTATCTCTGGTGTATTCCCTACAGCATTCGGGTATCTACGGTGTATTCCCTAGAGCACTTGGGTATCTACGGTGTATTCCCTACAGCACATGGGTATCTATGGTGTATTCCCTACAGCACATGGGTATCTCCGGTGTATTCCCTACAGCACTTGGGTATCTACGGTGTATTCCCTACAGCAATTGGGTATCTACGGTGTATTCCCTACAGCACTCGGGTATCTATGGTGTATTCCCCACAGCACTTAGGTATCTACGGTGTATTCCCTAGAGCACTTGGGTATCTACGATGTATTCCCCACAGCACTCGGGTATCTACGGTGTATTCCCCACAGCAAGCACTTGAGTATCTCTGGTGTATTCCCTACAGCACTCGGGTATCTACAGTATATTCCCTACAGCACTCTGGTATCTACAGTGTATTCCCCACAGCACTTGGGTATCTACGATGTATTCCCTACAGCACTCGGGTATCTAAGGTGTATTCCCTAGAGCACTTGGGTATCTCTGGTGTATTCCCTACAGCACTCGGGTATCTACGGTGTATTCTCTAGAGCACTTGGGTATCTACGGTGTATTCCCTACAGCACTTGGGTATCTTTGGTGTATTCCCTAGAGCACTTGGGTATCTACGGTGTATTCCCTACAGCACTTGGGTATCTACGGTGTATTCCCTACAGCGCTCGGGTATCTACGGTGTATTCCCTACAGCACTTGTGTATCTCCGGTGTATTCCCTACAGCACTTGGGTATCTACAGTGTATTCCCTACACCACTTGGGTATCTACGGTGTATTCCCTAGAGCACTCGGGTATCTACGGTGTATTCCCTAGAGCACTTGGGTATCTACGGTTTATTTCCTACAGCACTCAGGTATCTACGGTGTATTCCCTAGAGCACTTGGGTATCTCCGTTGTATTCCCTAGAGCACTTGGGTATCTACAGTGTATTCCCTACACCACTTGGGTATCTACGGTGTATTCCCTAGAGCACTCGGGTATCTACGGTGTATTCCCTAGAGCACTTGGGTATCTACGGTGTATTTCCTACAGCACTCGGGTATCTACGGTGTATTCCCTACAGCACTTGGGAATCTACGGTGTATTCCCTACAGCACTTGGGTATCTACGGTGTATTCTCTACAGCACTCGGGTATCTACGGTGTATTCCCTACAGCACTTGGGTATCTATGGTGTATTCCCTACAGCACTTGGGTATCTACGGTGTATTCCATACAGCACTTGGGTATCTATGGTGTATTCCCTACAGCACTTGGGTATCTACGGTGTATTCCCTACAGCACTTGGGTATCTACCGTGTATTCCCTACAGCACTCGGGTATCTACAGTGTATTCCCTAGAGCACTCTGGTATCTACGGTGTATTCCCTACAGCACTCGGGTATCTACAGTGTTTTCCCTACAGTACTTGGGTATCTACGGCGTATTCCCTACAGCACTTGGGTATCTACAGTGTATTCCCTACAGCACTTGGGTATCTACGGTGTATTCCCTACAGCACTTGGGTATTTACGGTATATTCCCTACAGCACTCGGGTATCTACAGTGTATTCCCTACAGCACTCTGGTATCTACGGTGTATTCCCTACAGCACTTGGGTATCTACAGTGTATTCCCTACAGCACTTGTGTATCTACGGTGAATTTCCTACAGCACTCGGGTATCTACGGTGTATTCCCTACAGCACTCGGGTATCTACGGTGTATTCCCTAGAGCACTTGGGTATCTACGGTGTATTCCCTACAGCACTTGGGTATCTATGGTGTATTCCCTCCAGCACTCGGGTAGCTACAGTGTATTCCCTACAGCACTAGGGTATCTACGGTGTATTCCCTACAGCACTCGGGTATCTACGGTGTATTCCCTACAGCACTCGGGTATCTACGGTGTATTCCCTACAGCACTTTGGTATCTACGATGTATTCCCTACAGCACTCGGGTATCTACGGTGTATTCCCTACAACACTCGGGTATCTACGGTGTATTCCCCACAGCAAGCACTTGGGTATCTCTGGTGTATTCCCTACAGCACTCGGGTATCTACGGTGTATTCCCTACAGCACTCTGGTATCTACAGTGTATTTCCCACAGCACTTGGGTATCTACGGTGTATTCCCTACAGCACTCGGGTATCT
This sequence comes from Hyla sarda, assembly GCF_029499605.1. Lineage (NCBI taxonomy): Eukaryota > Metazoa > Chordata > Amphibia > Anura > Hylidae > Hyla > Hyla sarda. The sequence continues at coordinate 32,785,006 of NC_079190.1, read as the reverse complement.
GCGATGTATTCCTTACAGCACTCGGGTATCTACGGTGTATTCCCCACAGCAAGCACTTGGGTATCTCTGGTGTATTCCCTACAGCACTTGGGTATCTACGGTGTATTCCCTACAGCACTCGGGTATCTACGGTGTATTCCCTACAGCACTTGGGTATCTACGGTGTATTCCCTACAGCACTCGGGTATCTACGGTGTATTTCCTAGAGCACTCTGGTATCTACAGTGTATTCCCTACAGCACTTGGGTATCTACGATGTATTCCCTACAGCATTCGGGTATCTACGGTGTATTCCCTAGAGCACTTGGGTATCTACGGTGTATTCCCTACAGCGCATGGGTATCTATGGTGTATTCCCTACAGCACTTGGGTATCTACGGTGTATTCCCTACAGCACTTGGGTATCTACGGTGTATTCCCTACAGCACTCGGGTATCTATGGTGTATTCCCCACAGCACTTAGGTATCTACGGTGTATTCCCTACAGCACTTGGGTATCTACGATGTATTCCCCACAGCACTCGGGTATCTACGGTGTATTCCCCACAGCAAGCACTTGAGTATCTCTGGTGTATTCCCTACAGCACTCGGGTATCTACAGTATATTCCCTACAGCACTCTGGTATCTACAGTGTATTCCCCACAGCACTTGGGTATCTACGATGTATTCCCTACAGCACTCGGGTATCTAAAGTGTATTCCCTAGAGCACTTGGGTATCTCTGGTGTATTCCCTACAGCACTCGGGTATCTACGGTGTATTCCCTAGAGCACTTGGGTATCTACGGTGTATTCCCTACAGCACTTGGGTATCTTTGGTGTATTTCCTAGAGCACTTGGGTATCTACGGTGTATTCCCTACAGCACTTGGGTATCTACGGTGTATTCCCTACAGCGCTCGGGTATCTACGGTGTATTCCCTACAGCACTTGTGTATCTCCGGTGTATTCCCTACAGCACTTGGGTATCTACAGTGTATTCCCTACACCACTTGGGTATCTACGGTGTATTCCCTAGAGCACTCGGGTATCTACGGTGTATTCCCTAGAGCACTTGGGTATCTACGGTTTATTTCCTACAGCACTCAGGTATCTACGGTGTATTCCCTAGAGCACTTGGGTATCTCCGGTGTATTCCCTAGAGCACTTGGGTATCTACAGTGTATTCCCTAGAGCACTCGGGTATCTACGGTGTATTCCCTAGAGCACTTGGGTATCTACGGTGTATTTCCTACAGCACTTGGGTATCTACGGTGTATTCCCTACAGCACTTGGGTATCTACGGTGTATTTCCTACAGCACTCGGGTATCTGCGATGTATTCCTTACAGCACTCGGGTATCTACGGTGTATTCCCCACAGCAAGCACTTGGGTATCTCTGGTGTATTCCCTACAGCACTTGGGTATCTACGGTGTATTCCCTACAGCACTCGGGTATCTACGGTGTATTCCCTACAGCACTTGGGTATCTACGGTGTATTCCCTACAGCACTCGGGTATCTACGGTGTATTTCCTAGAGCACTCTGGTATCTACAGTGTATTCCCTACAGCACTTGGGTATCTACGATGTATTCCCTACAGCACTCGGGTATCTACGGTGTATTCCCTAGAGCACTTGGGTATCTCTGGTGTATTCCCTACAGCATTCGGGTATCTACGGTGTATTCCCTAGAGCACTTGGGTATCTACGGTGTATTCCCTACAGCACATGGGTAACTATGGTGTATTCCCTACAGCACTTGGGTATCTACGGTGTATTCCCTACAGCACTTGGGTATCTACAGTGTATTCCCTACAGCACTCGGGTATCTATGGTGTATTCCCCACAGCACTTAGGTATCTACGGTGTATTCCCTACAGCACTTGGGTATCTACGATGTATTCCCCACAGCACTCGGGTATCTACGGTGTATTCCCCACAGCAAGCACTTGAGTATCTCTGGTGTATTCCCTACAGCACTCGGGTATCTACAGTATATTCCCTACAGCACTCTGGTATCTACAGTGTATTCCCCACAGCACTTGGGTATCTACGATGTATTCCCTACAGCACTCGGGTATCTAAAGTGTATTCCCTAGAGCACTTGGGTATCTCTGGTGTATTCCCTACAGCACTCGGGTATCTACGGTGTATTCCCTAGAGCACTTGGGTATCTACGGTGTATTCCCTACAGCACTTGGGTATCTTTGGTGTATTCCCTAGAGCACTTGGGTATCTACGGTGTATTCCCTACAGCACTTGGGTATCTACGGTGTATTCCCTACAGCGCTCGGGTATCTACGGTGTATTCCCTACAGCACTTGTGTATCTCCGGTGTATTCCCTACAGCACTTGGGTATCTACAGTGTATTCCCTACACCACTTGGGTATCTACGGTGTATTCCCTAGAGCACTCGGGTATCTATGGTGTATTCCCTAGAGCACTTGGGTATCTACGGTTTATTTCCTACAGCACTCAGGTATCTACGGTGTATTCCCTAGAGCACTTGGGTATCTCCGGTGTATTCCCTAGAGCACTTGGGTATCTACAGTGTATTCCCTACACCACTTGGGTATCTACGGTGTATTCCCTAGAGCACTCGGGTATCTACGGTGTATTCCCTAGAGCACTTGGGTATCTACGGTGTATTTCCTACAGCACTTGGGTATCTACGGTGTATTCCCTACAGCACTTGGGTATCTACGGTGTATTCCCTACAGCACTTGGGTATCTACGGTGTATTCTCTACAGCACTCGGGTATCTACGGTGTATTCCCTACAGCACTTGGGTATCTATGGTGTATTCCCTACAGCACTTGGGTATCTACGGTGTATTCCATACAGCACTTGGGTATCTATGGTGTATTCCCTACAGCACTTGGGTATCTACGGTGTATTCCCTACAGCACTTGGGTATCTACCGTGTATTCCCTACAGCACTCGGGTATCTACAGTGTATTCCCTAGAGCACTCTGGTATCTACGGTGTATTCCCTACAGCACTCGGGTATCTACAGTGTTTTCCCTACAGTACTTGGGTATCTACGGCGTATTCCCTACAGCACTTGGGTATCTACAGTGTATTCCCTACAGCACTTGGGTATCTACGGTGTATTCCCTACAGCACTTGGGTATTTACGGTATATTCCCTACAGCACTTGGGTATCTACGGTGTATTCCCTACAGCACTCTGGTATCTACGGTGTATTCCCTACAGCACTTGGGTATCTACGGTGTATTCCCTACAGCACTTGTGTATCTACGGTGTATTTCCTACAGCACTCGGGTATCTACGGTGTATTCCCTACAGCACTCGGGTATCTACGGTGTATTCCCTAGAGCACTTGGGTATCTACGGTGTATTCCCTACAGCACTTGGGTGTCTATGGTGTATTCCCTCCAGCACTCGGGTAGCTACAGTGTATTCCCTACAGCACTAGGGTATCTACGGTGTATTCCCTACAGCACTCGGGTATCTACGGTGTCTTCCCTACAGCACTCGGGTATCTACGGTGTATTCCCTACAGCACTTTGGTATCTACGATGTATTCCCTACAGCAAGCACTTGGGTATCTCTGGTGTATCCCCCACAGCACTCGGGTATCTACGGTGTATTCCCTAGAGCACTTGGGTATCTACGGTATATTCCCTACAGCACTTGGGTATCTATGGTGTATTCCCTAGAGCACTTGGGCATCTACGGTGTATTCCCTACAGCACTCTGGTATCTCTGGTGTATTCCCTACAGCACTCGGGTATCTACGGTGTATTCCCTAGAGCACTTGGGTATCTACGGTGTATTCCCTACAGCACTTGGGTATCTTTGGTGTATTCCCTAGAGCACTTGGGTATCTACGGTGTATTCCCTACAGCACTTGGGTATCTACGGTGTATTCCCTACAGCGCTCGGGTATCTACGGTGTATTCCCTACAGCACTTGTGTATCTCCGGTGTATTCCCTACAGCACTTGGGTATCTACAGTGTATTCCCTACACCACTTGGGTATCTACGGTGTATTCCCTAGAGCACTCGGGTATCTACGGTGTATTCCCTAGAGCACTTGGGTATCTACGGTTTATTTCCTACAGCACTCAGGTATCTACGGTGTATTCCCTAGAGCACTTGGGTATCTCCGGTGTATTCCCTAGAACACTTGGGTATCTACAGTGTATTCCCTACACCACTTGGGTATCTACGGTGTATTCCCTAGAGCACTCGGGTATCTACGGTGTATTCCCTAGAGCACTTGGGTATCTACGGTGTATTTCCTACAGCACTTGGGTATCTACGGTGTATTCCCTACAGCACTTGGGTATCTACGGTGTATTCCCTACAGCACTTGGGTATCTACGGTGTATTCTCTACAGCACTCGGGTATCTACGGTGTATTCCCTACAGCACTTGGGTATCTATGGTGTATTCCCTACAGCACTTGGGTATCTACGGTGTATTCCATACAGCACTTGGGTATCTATGGTGTATTCCCTACAGCACTTGGGTATCTACGGTGTATTCCCTACAGCACTTGGGTATCTACCGTGTATTCCCTACAGCACTCGGGTATCTACAGTGTATTCCCTAGAGCACTCTGGTATCTACGGTGTATTCCCTACAGCACTCGGGTATCTACAGTGTTTTCCCTACAGTACTTGGGTATCTACGGCGTATTCCCTACAGCACTTGGGTATCTACAGTGTATTCCCTACAGCACTTGGGTATCTACGGTGTATTCCCTACAGCACTTGGGTATTTACGGTATATTCCCTACAGCACTTGGGTATCTACGGTGTATTCCCTACAGCACTCTGGTATCTACGGTGTATTCCCTACAGCACTTGGGTATCTACGGTGTATTCCCTACAGCACTTGTGTATCTACGGTGTATTTCCTACAGCACTCGGGTATCTACGGTGTATTCCCTACAGCACTCGGGTATCTACGGTGTATTCCCTAGAGCACTTGGGTATCTACGGTGTATTCCCTACAGCACTTGGGTGTCTATGGTGTATTCCCTCCAGCACTCGGGTAGCTACAGTGTATTCCCTACAGCACTAGGGTATCTACGGTGTATTCCCTACAGCACTCGGGTATCTACGGTGTATTCCCTACAGCACTCGGGTATCTACGGTGTATTCCCTACAGCACTTTGGTATCTACGATGTATTCCCTACAGCAAGCACTTGGGTATCTCTGGTGTATCCCCCACAGCACTCGGGTATCTACGGTGTATTCCCTAGAGCACTTGGGTATCTACGGTATATTCCCTACAGCACTTGGGTATCTATGGTGTATTCCCTAGAGCACTTGGGCATCTACGGTGTATTCCCTACAGCACTCTGGTATCTACGGTGTATTCCCTACAGCACTCGGGTATCTACGGTGTATTCCCTACAGCACTTGGGTATCTAAGGTGTATTCTCTACAGCACTCTGGTATCTACGGTGTATTCCCTACAACACTTGGGTATCTACGGTGTATTCCCTACAGCACTCGGGTATCTACGGTGTATTCCCTACAGCACTCTGGAATCTACGGTGTATTCCCTACAACACTTGGGTATCTACGGTGTATTCCCTACAGCACTCTGGTATCTATGGTGTATTCCCTACAGCACTTGGGTATCTACGGTGTATTCCCTACAGCACTTGGGTATCTACAGTGTATTCCCTACAGCACTCGGGTATCTGCGGTGTATTCCCTACAGCTCTTGGGTATCTACGGTGTATTCCCTACAGCACTCTTGTATCTACAGTGTATTCCCTACAGCACTCTGTTATCTACGGTGTATTCCCTACAGCACTCTGTTATCTACGGTGTATTCCCTACAGCACTTTGGTATCTATGGTGTATTCCCTACAACACTTGGGTATCTACGGTGTATTCCCTACAACACTCGGGTATCTACGGTGTATTCCCTACAGCACTCGGGTATCTACGGTGTATTCCCTACAACACTTGGGTATCTACGGTGTATTCCCTACAGCACTCGGGTATCTACGGTGTATTCCCTACAGCACTCGGGTATCTACGGTGTATTCCCTACAACACTTGGGTATCTACGGTGTATTCCCTACAGCACTCGGGTATCTACGGTGTATTCCCTACAGCACTCGGGTATCTACGGTGTATTCCCTACAACACTTGGGTATCTACGGTGTATTCCCTACAGCACTCGGGTATCTACGGTGTATTCCCTACAGCACTCGGGTATCTACGGTGTATTCCCTACAACACTTGGGTATCTACGGTGTATTCCCTACAGCACTCGGGTATCTACGGTGTATTCCCTACTGCACTCGGGTATCCAATGCTCCCATAGATCTGTCACTGTCAGTCTGTCACTTAATGCAGCTGGGAAAGCCAGGGCCCTTTTCACAGCAGCTGGACCCCGGCAATTAGATGCTTATGCCATATCCTGTAGATAGAAGATGTAAGGATCTGAGAGACTAAGAAAAGTTCCAAACTGCAGTAACTGGTTAACTGGGGCAGATCCTCTCCAAAACAGCAGGTCTTGTGGGGTGTTCCTAGTATATAGGAGTTAGTTCCTAACAAAAAGTAGTCTGCACTCACAATGCTTCACTGTAGGGATGGTATTGGGCAGTTGATGGAACTGTCCGCCGCTGAAATTACGCCGTGTGAACGGGTCTCGCGGAAGACCCATTCACACTAGGGACCGACCGATTATCGGTTTGGCAGATATTCATGATTTTGGACGTTATCGGTATCTGCAAATACCTTGCCGATAATCCGATAATGCCCCGCCCACCGCACTGCACCCCCCCCCACCGCACTGCCCCGGCAAGAGAACGCCGCCGCCGCTGCCCCATTGCCTCCCCCATCCCCGGTTTTATAATTACCTGGCCCCGGGGTCCGCACAACTTCTGGCTCCTGCGGCGTCCTGCGTTACGCTGTGCGCTGCGCAATGATGAGTGACGTCCTCAATGCGACGTCACCGTCAATGCGTACAGTGACAGCTCAGGCGGAGACGCCGCCGGAGCCAGAAGTAGCGCGGACCCCGGGAACAGGTAATTATAAAACCAGGGATGGGGGAGGCAATGGGGCAGCAGCGATGGTTGGACTAAGGACCGGCAGGGGGAGAGAAGCGGGCAGCGGCGGTCTCTGGCTAGAGGATAGGCAGGGGGGGGGGGGGCAGCGGCGGTGGTTGGACTCAGGACCCCAGGACAGGCTGAGAAGTGGGTGGCGGCGACGGTCTCTGGCCCAGCAAAAGCCGCTGCAGATCAATGATTTAAAGCGCTCGCTAAAATAGCCGATAACTAATACCGGAATATCGGTATAAGTTATCGGCTATCGCCCTTAAAGTCCACAGATTATCGTATCGGCCCTAAAAAATCGATATCGGTCGATCCCTAATTCACACAGATGCTAACATTCACTGTGCGGAATTTTACTTGCGGACACGGAATTCAGCGGGTATTCCACAGTGTGAACATACCCTAACCCTCTCTGCTGCTGACAGTGCTCACACACCTGAGAGATCAGGTTCCGGACTGCAATACACACCAGAACCGGACTTTATGTCCAGAACCTTCAGTCAATTCCTAAACCTGGACCCAACCTCCAGTCTTATGTCACTGAGGCAAAAAGCCTCAGCCATACATACCTCCCATCCACCATTTTAGCAGCTGCTTGCTTACAGTAGACGTATCCTGAGGCGACCATATTGGGCTTATTACAGGATTAGAGTCAGGGCTGCAACCTGTATGTCTGAAACATGACTTGTTTTATTGCATAAATTATCTAGCTTTAATCCCCAACCAGACAGGTAATCCCGCTGTGGTTACCACCTGTATGATGTATATGATAGGTGACCGTCAGGCCTCCAGCTATAATCTCATAGACCTTGTCACTTTAACAAAAATACCCCCTGTTGCAAAAGATGCTGCATAGGCTGTGACCAGCAGGAGTCAGTAAGGAGCTTTCATAGCACGTAACAATTTGTAGTATACACTGGTCAGGAATCACATACAGTGACCCCCCGACCTACGATGGCCCCGACATACAATAATTTCAACATGCGATGGCCTCTCAGAGGCCATTGCATGTTGAAGGCAGCATCAACATAAGATGCTTTTGTATGTCGGGGCCATCACATAAACGGCTATCCGGCAGTGTAGACTGCTTCAGCTGCCACCGGATAGCCGTTTATGGTGCCCCGTGTGCTCAGTTGACGATCACTTACCTGTCCTCGGAGCTCCGGCACGTCTTCTTCGGGATCCCCTGCATCGTCGGTGCTCTCCATCGTCGTCATCAAGTCGCTGTGCGCGCTGTCCCGTCATCCAATAGGAGCGACGTGCGTAGTGACGTGATGGCGGCAACGGAGAGCGAGGATGCCGGGGAAGCAGAGGCCTTGCCGGAGCGTCGGGGACACCTCGGGGACGCGGCAACAGCGATGGACGGCGACATCCAGGGAAGCGGTGACGAGCGGTGACGGTCCGGAGCGGCAGGGACACGTGAGTATAACCTCCAATACCAGTGGTCTTCCACCTGCGGACCTCCAGATGTTGTAAAACAGCCGTTGGCTGTCCGGGCATGCTGGGTGTTCTAGTTTTGCAACATCTGGAGGTCCGCAGGTTGTAGACCAGTGTCCTATACTTTACATTGCAGCGATTCCTCAACATACGATGGTTTCAACAAACGATGGTCCATTTGGACAGATTACCATCGTATGTTGAGGGACCACTGTATACTGTACTACAGTACAATCTCCCAATAGCGGACACTCACAGGAAAAAAAAAGTGTCCGCTATTGGGAAAAAAGGGTGAAAAACGTTTCTAAATGACTAAATACCGTCCTGTACTCACTCCAGAGTGTAATTACCTATAAAACATGATAAAAAGCAATATTACAGTAGAATCTACCAGTGACATTTAATCACCCCTTATTACCCCTCTTTGCTATTTCATCCCCTCCTGACATTTTATTCCCCCTCTTGATCCCTCCAATGCTACTTCATTCTCCCCCTCCCCCTTGAAACCTTCTGTGCCATTTCATTTCCCCTTCAAAACCTGTACCAAATCTGCGCTGCACTTACTGCGGGCACTGACGAGTGACGTCAGAAGCATCACGTGAGTGCAGCACAGTGGACGTCAGGAGAATGTCGAATGTGAGCCCCTGCATCTGAGCCTGCTGGCCAGGTAAGACGAACAACGGGGGGGGGGGGGGGGGGATAAAGGGGGGAAAGAAATGGCACAGGGGGTGGTAAAGAGGGGGTGTAATTTGTACAGAGGGTAGTAAAAGGGGAATAAAATAGCACAGGGGGGATCAAGGGGTTATTATGTGGCTGGCGGACGTACAAAAGCAGGTGACCACTGTTTAAACAGCGGTCTTCACCTTCTGTGCTGGGGCTGCTGCAGGGGGGATAGTGGGGGCATGGGCCCCTTACCGGCATATTGGCTGTACCCCCCTGATGGCAGCCCTGTTTACAAGTTAGGGCCGGCACATAAGCCTGGTTGTCCCCTATTGGGAGCCTTTTGTCCCATGTTTGGAGTGTTTTATCTCCTATTGGATGTGTCTGTGTCCACTATTGGAAATGTCCTCTATTCGGAGGGTGCAAATACATTAAGACTTATGGGTCTCTGCTGGGGAATAAAAAACTTACCGCTATTGGGAGTTGTCCCCTATTGGGAGGTGTCCCCTATTGGGAGGTGTCCTCTTATTGGGAGGTGTCCCCTATTGGGAGGTGTCCCCTATTAGGAGGTGTCCTCTTATTGGGAGGTGTCCCCTATTGGGAGGTGTCCTCTAATTGGGAGGTGTCCTCTTATTGGGAGGTGTCCCCTATTGGGAGGTGTCCTCTTATTGGGATGTGTCCCCTATTGGGAGGTGTCCTCTTATTGGGAGGTGTCCTCTTATTGGGAGGTGTCCTCTTATTGGGAGGTGTCCTCTTATTGGGAGGTGTCCTCTTATTTGGAGGTAGAATATTGGCTTATACAAGCCGTAAAAATAAGGATATAGTCCAGACGATGGTCCTCCCAAATAGATGGTGTCAAGAGTCAGATGTACAGTAAAATAAAGGGTTCTTTATTTTATTTTACTATACATCTGACTCTTGACACCATCTATTTGGGAGGACCAGCGCCTGGACTATATCCTTATTTTTACGGCTTGTATAAGCCAATATTCTGCTTTCTCTGCTGAGTGCCTGTCGTCACTCAGGAAGGATCCGGAGCAGCGTTTACCCTCATCGTCTCAAGCGAGTCTACAAGCTGATACAGGTGTTGTGCCCTCAATACAACACCATCTGGTAAGCTCACATCTTACCTTCTTTTGGGGCCTACCGTTTTAAATCTATTGCACTAGGAGCACACCTTGTCCTTTTTTTTGTTTCCTTCTCTTATTGGGAGGTGTCCTCTTATTGGGAGGTGTCCCCTATTGGGAGGTGTCCCCTATTAGGACGTGTCCCCTTATTGGGAGGTGTCCCCTATTGGGAGGTGTCCCCTATTGGGAGGTGTCCTCTTATTGGGAGGTGTCCCCTATTGGGAGGTGTCCTCTTATTGGGAGGTGTCCCCTATTGGGAGGTGTCCTCTTATTGGGAGGTGTCCCCTATTGGGAGGTGTCCTCTTATTGGGAGGTGTCCCCTATTGGGAGGTGTCCTCTAATTGGGAGGTGTCCTCTTATTGAGAGGTGTCCCCTATTAAAAGGTGTCCGCTAAGGGAGATTTTACTACATACAGTAGAGCAGTGTTTTTCCAACCAGTGTGCCTTCGGCTGTCTAGGCATGCTTGGAACTGTCGTTTTGCAACAGTTGGAGGCACACTGATTGAAAAACACTGTCCTAATGGTTTTCTATCTTTACTTATAAATTTTATATAATGTTCTTTATTCCATAATTCAGAATATTTGATAATGCGGCACCTGTTATGTCCCATTGTTGTTGTGCAGTTGCACAAATCTCTTTGCTAAGTTATTGCCCCCTAATCAAATGGGTCTATGAATATCTTAGTAAATGTGGGCTTCTCTGTCTGAGGGAATCTGTCCTATAAGTATATATAGTGATCCCTCAACTTACAATGGCCTCAGATTACAATATATTGCTTTTTCTGGACCATTGTAACTTGAAACCAACATACAATGCTACAGACAGTTCAGATCTGTGATATGTGTCAATGGAAGAACTGACCAATCAGATTGGGCATTCACTGGTAAAACCTCTGTATTACTGAAGTGTATGCACTGACTGGCTGTCTGGTAACGCCCCCTACAGTATAGGGAGGTATTACATGTTCTGTACTACTCTTTACTTGTACGGCTAGGTTCACACTAGGTTTTGTACTTACGGTTCCCGTATACGGCTGGGAGGAGGGGGGCTTAATCTCGGCGCCCGCACTCAGCTGTATACGGGAACTGTATTTAATGCATGTCTATGAGCCGACCGGAGTGAACCGCAGCCTCTGGTCGGCTGCGTTTTCGGCCGTATGCGGTTTCCCAACCGTAGGCAAAAACGCGGTCGACCACGTTTTTGCCTGCGGTCAGGAAACCGCATACGGCCGAAAACGCAGCCGACCGGAGGCTGCGGTTCACTCCGGTCGGCTCATAGACATGCATTAAATACGGTTCCCGTATACGGCTGAGTGTGGGCGCCGCGATTAAGCCCCGCACCCTCCTCCCAGCCGTATACGGGAACCGTAAGTACAAAACGTAGTGTGAAACCAGCCTACCAGGATTAGCTGCTCCTTTGGACTCCAGGTTAGGGTGGCTCCATTTTACCTTTTTGGGTCACTGTGTGTTCTGTACGGAACCCTAAGGTGGCTCCTGTCCTCTATGTATAAAGTAATTTATAGCTTTTAGCAGCTCTTTCCGACTTTTATACATACAGATTTGCTTTATATGTGTTAATTTTTCTTTAAAGGGGTACTCCTCCCCTAGACATCTTATCCCCTATCCAAAGGATAGGGGATCAGCTGGGACCACTGTGATCTCTGTGCAGCACCCGACGTTCTTTTAGAATGCTGGGTGATGTCACAGCCAGCCCCCCCCCCCCCCGGTGATGTCATAGCCATGCCCCCTCAATGCAAGTCTATGGGAGAATGCTGGGGCAGTGGAGTACCCATTAGTACCTAATCATAATTTTTTTCTCATCTTGGATGACATTTTTGAAGCCTTTGGAACCAATTACTAGTTTTCCATAAAGTTATGGTCTCAATGGTTTTAACATTTAATGTCCGTCCTGGAACCAATTAAAATTGTACATTTAGGGAGCACTGTATTAGAAGGTGGTTTAATACAGAATGTGAAAAAGTCCTTATGTGCCTTACCAGACTGCGCACTGCTAAGGACCTTACTTTTTATGGCTCTTTTCCACCACCTAGTGGCAGTATAAGGAACTGTTCGTCAGGATTCAATGTCCAGCACAATAAGATTATGTTCACATTGCGGAATGTTCGGAATTCCGAACTGACATTCCATGACATTCCATCAATTTCGATGGAATTCTTTTGGGCTGTGCACATGGCGGAATAGACTTGCCTATTCTTTCTGCAGATTCCGCTCAGAAATGGATTGCCGTCCATGAGACGGCACATTTCCTGAGTGGTCCTAGCGCCCACGAGATTATTTAAAATTGCAGAATGTCCACCTGTGTTTTCCAGGTGTGCACTTTGCACATTTTCGGCCATGTGACCTGGCTTCATAATAATAAAAAATTTGTAACTCACAAAGAAGTTCAACTACAATCAATAAATGTACTGTACTGTACTGTATGTTAAATAATACAGTACAGTACACCAAATACCACTATGGACACTAAACTATACTAAATGCTAATCTGATACTCTAGTGTCAGGGCCTGTGCTAGCTCCCTGCTGACCCATTGGGGTGTGTATATTTTACACTGCTTAATACCCACCCCCTGCCTGTATAATCCCACCCACAAGCCTTATGTGATCAGGGATCCCTGATGATAGTAAAATATTTTATTATGGTTTTGCTTCTTTAAGACTTCAATAGGTATTAAAACCAACAGCAGAAAATCTGCAGCAAAAGACGTTGCGAATGTTGTGACCCTACCCTAAGGGTCAGTTCACACGTGCATACTTTCTGCTGCAGATTTGCTTCAGCAGATTTTGCAGGAAATCCGCAACAGCAAATCTGCAGCAGAAAATACGCATGTGTGTGTGAACTGACCCTTAGGGTATCTTCATACGGGCGGATTATCTGTGGAATGTCCGCAGCATAACTGCTGCGGAAAATGCACAGCAGATTTTGCTGGCATTGACTTCAATGGATCAATAAGAAAATCTGCAAATCTGCCTCTATTGCGGATTTTCTGCTGACTCATTGAAGTTAATGGTAGCAAAATCCGCTGTGGATTGTGTCAGACCGTGGTACGCCGCGATTTTCAGTCCGGTAATATAACTGATGAGCCAACCAGAGACACAATCTGACTCTGGCTGGCTCATTTAAAGGGATACTCCGCTGCCCAGCATTTGGAAAAAACTGTTCCGAACGCTGGAGCCGGGAGCTCGTGATGTGATAGCCATGCCCTGTCATGGTGTCACACCCCACCCCCTTAATGCAAGTCTATAGGAGGGGGCGTGATGGCTGTCACGCCCCCTCCCATAGGCTTGCATTGGCGTGACGTCATGAGGAGGCGGGGCTATGATGTCACGAGCTCCCGGCTCCAGCGTTCGGAACAGTTTGTTCCAAATGCTGGGCAGCGGAGTATCCCTTTAAATGAATTGGATACGGCAGTGTCCGGTGTTAAATTTCCCTGCCGGACTCGGCAGCTGTATGCCCCAATCGTAGTGTGAACCCAGCCTTAGTAGGGTTTTGTAACAGTTCCTTACGTACAGACAAAACAGTAAAGTGCACGTAAAAAAAACCTTTAATAGAAACAGAAAACATACATTTAAAAAAAGATATAAAAATATTTAAAACCTATGTAACATAAAGGAAACATTCAGACAGAGAGGCTGCAGAGAACCCGCACGCGCCCCTGTTACATTCACAAGGGTAATGACTCAGAATATGGGATTAGTTCTGACACTACTGGGTGTGTGGGGTAAAACACTGACTTATAGGTAGAACAAGGTGTCAGACAGCTCGATTCGTGGCTCTCGGTGGATGCTCTGCCCAACAAGGAAGGTAAGTTTGTGTGCGTACTGGCACGGAGCGGGTACGCGGATCACACCCTGCGAAGAAACAACAAATGTAAGATAATGAGAAAATCCCCTAAAAACATACTTGCTGATTTTTTTCAAAATGACAAAAAGGCCTGCTTTACCGAGAAGACACTAAGGGGGAGATTAATCAAAAACTGTCCAGAGGAAAAGTTGCCCATAGCAACCAATCAGATCTCTACTTTCATTTTGCAGAGGCCTTGTTAAAAATGAAAGAAGCGATCTGATTGGTTGCTATGGGAAACTCAGCAACTTTTACTCTGCACAGGATTTGATTTATTTCCTCCTAAATGTTTTAGAGGGGTTTCCCACACATTACAGGAAAGCAAGCATGGCTGAAAGGTAATCAAATCTGCATTAAAGGGGTACTCCAGTGGAAAACATTTTACTATAAATGAAAATTATACAGAATTATAGATTACTTCCATTAAAAAAAATCTTAATCCTTCCAGTACTTATCAGCTGCTGTATACTACAGAGGAAGTTGTGTAGTTCTTTCCAGTCTGACCACAGTGCTCTCTGCTGACGCCTCTGTCCATGTCAGGAACTGTCCAGAGCAGGAGAGGTTTTCTGTGGGGATTTTCTCCTACTCTGGACAGTTCCTTACAGAAGTCATTTACAAAACTGTTTAACTTTTTGGCACCAGTTGATTTGTTTTCACCAGAAAAACATGTTTTCCACTGGAGTACCCATTTAACCCCTTAAGGACCAGGCCATTTTACACCTTAGGACCAGAGCGTTTTTTGAACATCTGACCATTGTCACTTTAAACATTAATAACTCTGGAATGCTTTTAGTTATCATTCTGATTCCGAGATTGTTTTTTCGTGACATATTCTACTTTAACTTAGTGATAAAATTTTGTGGTAACTTGCATCCTTTCTTGGTGAAAAATCCCCAAATTTGATGAAAAAAAATGAAAATTTAGCATTTTTCTAACTTTGAAGCTCTCTGCTTGTAAGGAAAATGGATATTCCAAATAATTTTTTTTGGGTTCACATATACAATATGTCTACTTTATGTTTGCATCATAAAATTTATGAGTTTTTACTTTTGGAAGACACCAGAGGGCTTCAAAGTTCAGCAGCAAACTCACTATTTTTCAGGGACCAGTTCAGGTTTGAAGTGGATTTGAAGGATCTTCATATTAGAAATACCCCATAAATGACCCCATTATAAAAACTACACCCCCAAAGTATTCAAAATGACATTCAGTAAGTGTTTTAACCCTTTAGGTGTTTCACAGGAATAGCAGCAAAGTGAAGGAGAAAATTCAAAATCTTCATTTTTTACACTCGCATGTTCTTGTAGACCCAATTTTTGAATTTTTGCAAGGGGTAATAGGATAAAATTTTTACTTGTATTTGAAACCCAATTTCTCTTGAGTAAAGCACATACCTCATATGTCTATGTAAAGTGTTCAGCGGGCGCAGTAGAGGGCTCAGAATGGTTTTTGGGGGGCATGTCACCTTAAGGAAACCCCTATGGTGCCAGGACAGCAAAAAAAAAAAACACATGGCATACCATTTTGGAAACTAGACCCCTCGGGGAACATAACAAGGGGTAAAGTGAACCTTAATACCCCACAGGTGATTCACGACTTTTGCATATGTAAAAAAAAAAAAAAATTTTACCTAAAATGCTTGGTTTACCAAAAATTTTATATTTTTAAAAAGGGTAATAGCAGAAAATACCCCCCAAAATTTGAAGCCCAATTTCTCCCAATTCAGAAAACACCCCATATGGGGGTGAAAAGTGCTCTGTTGGCGCACTACAGGTCTCAGAAGAGGGATAGTCACATTTGGCTTTTTGAAAGCAAATTTTGCTCTGGGGGCATGCCGCATTTAGGAAGCCCCTATGGTGCCAGAACAGCAAAAAAAAAACACATGGCATATCATTTTGGAAACTAGACCTCTCGGGAAACGTAACAAGGGGTTAAGTGAACCTTTATACCCCACAGGTGTTTCACGACTTTTGCATATGTAAAAAAAAAATTTTTTTTTTACCTAAAATGCTTGTTTTCCCAAAAATTTTACATTTTTAAAAAGGGTAATAGCAGAAAATACCCCCCAAAATTTGTAAGACAATTTCTCCCGAGTACGGCGATACCCCATATGTGACCCTAAACTTTTGCCTTGAAATACGACAGGGCTCCAAAGTGAGAGCGCCATGCGCATTTGAGGCATTTGAGGTATTCTATGCCAGTAATTCCCAAACAGGGTGCCTCCAGCTGTTGTAAAACTCCCAGCATACCTGGACAGTCAGTGGCTATCTGGCAATACTGGGAGTAGTTGTTTTGCAACAGCTGGAGGCTCCCTTTTGGAAACAGTGGCGTACCAGACAGTTTTTCATTTTTATTGGGGAGGGGAGGGGGGCTGTGTAGGGGTATGTGTATATGTAGTGTTTTTTTACTTTTTATTTTATTGTGTGTTAGTGTAGTGTAGTGTTTTTAGGGTACAGTCACACGGGCGGGGGTTCACAGTAGTTTCTCGCTGGCAGTTTGAGCTGCGGCAGAAAATTTGCCGCAGCTCGGACTTGCAGCCGGATACTTACTGTAAACCTCCGCCCATGTGAGTGTACCCTGTACATTCACATTGGGGGGGGAGAAACATGCAGCTGTTGCAAAACTACAACTCCCAGCATGTACGGTCTATCAGTGCATGCTGGGAGTTGTAGTTTTGCAACAGCTGGAGGCACACTGGTTGTGAAACACCGAGTTTGGTAACAAACTCAGTGTTTTGCAACCAGTATGCCTTCAGCTGTTGCAAAAGCTACAACCCCCAGCATGTACGGACAGCGGAAGGGCATGCTGGGTCTTGTAGTTATGCAACAGCTGGAGGCATACTACTTTGGCTGGGGATGCTGGGGATTGTAGTTATGCAACAGCTGGAGACACACTGGTTTGCTACTTAACTCAGTGTGCCTTCAGCTGTTGCAAAACTAAAACTCTCAGCAGTCACCGACAGTCAACGGGCATGCTGGGAGTTGTAGTTATGCAACCAGCAGGTGCACCACTACAACTCCCAGCATGCACTTTAGCTGATTGTGCAAGCTGGGAGTTGTAGTTATACAACAGTTGAAGGTACAGCATGCCCATAAGGGAATGCTGGGAGTGCCTCCTGCTGTTGCATAACTACAGCTCCCAGCATGCCCTTTTTGCATGCTGGGAGCTGTTGCTAAGCAACAGCAGAAGGCTGTCACTCACCTCCTGCTGCTGCTCCGGGACACAGGTCAGTCCCTCGCCGCCGCTGCTGCTCCTGGGGCCCCGATCCCAACATTGACGCCGGGGATCGGGGTCCCCAGCTGCCGGGATCTTCTTTCCGCACCCGCTCACGTCCTCCGGAAGAGGGGCAGAGCGGGTTGCGGGAGTGACACCCGCAGTAGGTGCCCTGATTGGTCGGCCAGTAAACGGCCGACGAATCAGGGCGATCGTGAGGTGGCACCAGTGCCACCTCACCCCTGCTGGCTATGGCTGTTCGGGGCCGTCTCTGATGGCCCCGATCAGCCAGTAATTCCGGGTCACCGGAGACCCGATTGACCCGGAATCATCGCAGATCGCTGGTCTGAATTGTCCAGCGATCTGCGGCCATCGCCGACATGGGGGGGGGGCAATAATGACCCCCCTGGGCGATATGCCGCGATGCCTGCTGAACGATTTCAGCAGGCATCGGGCACCGGCTCCCCTCCGGCTAGCGGCGGGGGGTCGGGAATGGACAGGACGTACTCCTACGTCCTTGGTCCTTAAGGACTCGGAAACGGGGGCGTAGGAGTACGTCCATTGTCCTTAAGGGGTTAAAGAGTACCTGTCATCAAACTAAACTTTTAATATTATGTTCCTTATGTTATTATAAGACACTTTGGTATTTACTTGCTGTTAAAATTCTCAACCTATGTTTTTAATGTGATTGAAAAACGGCCACTAGGTGGCTCTGTTCTGTTTCCTGCCGCAAGTCAAACAGTTAGTTTGGTCTCCTCCTGGCCTTGCAGGAGACCAAACTCAGGAAGTGTATGCAGGTCATGGCGAGGCACAGCTCTCGCAGGCTTCAATGACGTTGCCCCTGCTGGGGAACGCCCACTTTCTCCTGCCGGGAGCTCACACAATCTGAGCAGGAGGAAAGGTATGATACACAGCTTTTTAAAGCGCAGAAATATTTTTTTACGGCAGGAGGGGTGTTAAGAGTAGTTATGGAATATAATCTGAGTTTAGGAAATATGGTTTGATGGCAGGTACTCTGCTCAAAATAACACCCTAATTCTAACAATAGCTGCAAACATGGGGAGAAATTTGTATTATTGTTCCATTGGGGTCAGACTGGTTTACTAAAGGAGAAGGGCATCCTCCAGCAGTTGTTTTCAGATGTTGTCTTCTAGGTCTCTATTTGTAATGTTAAAGTTGGAAAAGAGGAATATATTATGTCTCTCCCATTTGACAGATTTGTAAGTAAAAACAAATAGCGATTTCCACGAATCATTCTGTGCTTGCAGATTTATACTGTTGTAACTTTTGTAAATGTTTGAAAATAAAGATAAATAAAAAAAATAAAATAAGGAACATCCATGTATTGTGAAGATTTCTAAAGATGACAACTAAGGTTTTTATTTGTAATTCTAAAAAAAAAAAAAAAAAAAGTGATAAATAAATAAAAATATTTACGTTAATATATCCATATATTTAATACTGTATATATATATATATATATATATATATATATATATATATATACAGTATATATATATATGGAGATATATACCTCAACATAACATCCAGATGTGGGAGATCAGAGATGTGTAGAGTCTTACATAATGCTCTGAAGGAAAAAGTATGCAAATTAGGTCTCCTCCACAAAGAAGAAAATTCTTTCTCTAGTGTCACCTACAGGTAATGAGAAGTATAGTATTAAAGCTATTCAGCAAAAAAATTCCCATAGCTGATACTACCTAGACATGTGCAATTCGTTTCGTAACGAACACGGAACAAAACAAATTTTCCCGTTTTCGGATGTTCGTTACGAAAAGAATGCACGAAATTTTTTTTTACAAAATCCCGAAAGAGCATACGAATACGAATATACAGTTAACAAATGCATTCGTTAACTAACGCATAACGAATATGCATATTAACAAACAACGAATGCATTCGTTATCAGTATAACGAATGTCGGGGCCATGCATCAACTGTTATCCGGCAGTGCATAATGCTTAAGCTGCTGCCGGATAGCAGTTGAAGCAGCCCGGGCAGGTTCACTCACCCGTCATCCAATAGGAACGGCGTGCGGCAGCGACGTGATAACGACGCTACGGAGGCCCAGTAAGGCCTTGCGGCAGACAACGGAGGACCGGAGAAGACCAGGAGAGCCCAGCAGAGTACCGAAGAGGACTAGGAGAGCCCAGCGGAGTGCCGAGGAGAGGACTAGGAGAGCCCAGCGGAGTACCGAAGAGGACTAGGAGAGCCCAGCGGAGTACCGAAGAGGACTAGGAGAGCCCAGCGGAGTGCCGAGGAGAGGACTAGGAGAGCCCAGCGGAGTACCGAAGAGGACTAGGAGAGCCCAGCGGAGTACCGAAGAGGACTAGGAGAGCCCAGCGGAGTACCGAAGAGGACTAGGAGAGCCCAGCGGAGCCCCGGGGACACCATCGGGAGCAGCGGGGACAGGTGAGTAGGACATTACTTTTTTACATTGCACGAATCCCTCAACATACAAATTACCATCGTATGTTGAGGGATCACTAGACATGTGCAGAACCAAAAATCAGAATTAACGAATGCATCCGAACACGAAAAAAATATGACGAATGCACAGCATTCCGAGTATTCACAGAACTGAAAATTTTAAAAAAACGAAAACGAACAAAACGAAAAAAAAAAAAATTTTTGGTTCTGTAGTCTAATACTACCTGCAGGTGACGCTAATATAAATGGTGTTTATATTATTTTCCTAGGTGCTATTGTTCCTAATATATAAACCTAAATATTTTTTATATGTAAATGAGGGTCTTTGGTGCTCCCTAACCCCGAGGTGCACTGACCCTCCTTCCTGGCCGGTCCTTACTTTCCATCCCGTAATAAATATTTAAATTCTCCCTCTTCTGCAAGTAGCGGCTGTGCCGAAGATCTGAGTGGGCGAAAAATTTTTACGATATAAAGAGAAACTTGAGCATGAAGATATAGCCCAGTAGTTTGGCCCTGTGATCTGCCCCTCCCTACCCCCCATAGTCTTCTACTCCCCCACGCCCCCACCCCATAGCCCAGGCCTCTACCCCGATCGCAGATTGTATTGTTTTGTTTTTCGATCTCTTGTGCTTTTCTATTACAGGATTGAGCGGAGTGTTAGAGTGGCATGATGTGCGATGTATAGCTTAGGGAACCTTTGCTGTGTATTGTACTATCATGCTTTGTGTGATTGTAATTTACTGTATGACTTGTAATGATTGAACGGACAAGAAAGCTCTTTCAATAACGGAGATCTGAGTGGGCACGGTGGGATCTTTGCATGTAGCGGCTACGTGCAGAAGAATGAGAATTTGTATATTTATTAGGGGGCACGAGTAAGGGACCAACTGGGAAGGAGGACCAGTGCACCTTGGAGACAGGGAAGGCCTGAGTGTACCAAAAGACCCTCTTTTTTTTTTTTCATAAGAGCCGAGGCATGTGTTCTCTATCACTCAAAGTGCAAGAAAAAGTGCAAACGTTTTTACACTAAAAAAACGTGCACAAAGGACGCGGTCTATCACTAAGCCCTTCTCCAAAAGGAGAGAGGCCCCCAACAAACCAAACCCTTCACCTCCAAGCCAAAAGGAACCTGCAAGGATCGAGGTTCGATGCCCCTTTTCGCCGAAGCTACTAAGGGGCCGCAAATGCACCTGGCTTCAACCTAGGTGTTAACCAAGGTATCAGCCAAGGAGCCGTATACTGATGGCATCTTGACCAAAGCCAAGATTCCTAGGGGTTGCAGGGAGGTGAGGAACCGAATGGCCACACACACCTCCCCTAGACTACCAGGAGGAACACCCAGAAGGGCTACCGCACCCTGACAATCCTGTGTACACACAAACACGTCAAAGTGGCACAGTGACAAACAAAGAAAATAAATAAGTGGATAAGTGCAGATATACTGCCCGGTCATCCGGCCGGATCTATAAAAATGTCCCTGATCCTAGCCAGAAGGCCGAGATACCAAGGGTGAGTGCCAAAGGGGAAGAGTGTGTGCAGTGCTTCCACTCCCTGAGGCACAAAAGTACCTCAGCTCTAGACCCTCCCAGCCTCATGGCGAGACCCGGAGGGAAAAGGTCACATCAAGGCAGCTGTTGAGCTGGTTACGTGGCACCAGCCCCGGTATACCTGCTCCTCATGTAGCCATCCATCCCTACCAGTGGACTACCTTATAAGAACATGTGGTGTCCCGGTACCGTATTGCATACTGTACCTAGTGTAGAGGTCCCCAAAGTCAGAGTAACTACGCTCAGGTAGGGTCCCCCAGGTGGGACAGCCCCTAGTCGCCTCTTCTCTACTCTAATTCTATACTGTTAATACATGTACATATTTGGTAATAATGTATATTAAATATAATGTATAGTACTTCGGTCATGTGACCATGTTAATATCCTCTATGGTATGTTGGAGGACCTTTGGAGGTCCTTGGGTCACGTGTTACCCATAATCATTTGTAATGGTGATTGATACAAGTATTGGACCAATTAGCTCTAGTCCAGCCCTTGCCCATATAAGGGAGCTGTAGCCAATTATCGCTCTCTTGGGTTGCTACTCTCGTGGATCCCGGACTAGCAGGATGGATCTGCGCAACTTGCAAAGACACGCTAGGCCTGAAAACCTACCGGCCTCAGCAGAACTTAAACCGTGAGTTCTAAACTACCCACCGCTAAAGCTAGCGTGACTGCTGGACAGCATCTAAATCACCTAAATCCAGTGGAACAGCGCATATTATTCTAAAGACTCTAAATTGCTAAAGTCCCAACCTTTGTTAATCTCCAAAGAAAGCTTGCATGTATAGCAACTGTTCCAGTTAGAAAGCTTGCATAAAATCTTCAGTAAAAGTTACAACTGTTTCAGCAAACTCTCCAGTTGTGGACACTTCATTATTATCTACCTCCCTATCACTCTTCGGAAGGGTGGCGGTAGAACAAGCATTACTGAGGAGCCCGCACCCTGGCGTCACGAATAGCAAGGGTTAACAAGCACCCTTTAGTCACCGCACAGCTACACTCCCCATACCCTACTCCCCCAGGCTATCACAAACAGATACTACACTTGATCTTAGCCAAAAGGCAGAGAAGCACCAAAAGACCCTCATTTAAATATATCGGGATGGTGGGACCTAGAAAAATAAGGTTAACACCATTTTGATCAGCGTCACCCACATTTTTAAGCAGTACCATAAGGTTAGTGCGGGTGATGCTGCTGGTAAGATTCTCTATAAAGTGGTACTCTGAAGGGTTATTCGGGAAAAAAAAAATCCTGCAGATGCATATAGCATTGCATTCCTGTCTGCCCCCATTTTGAAATCATCATAAATCCATTAGCCCCTTACTTCCTAGTTGAGCAGTTGCTCAGTACCACAATTCCCAGAATGCATTGCTTTCCCTGAGGTCTTTCCACCCTGCCTACTCCTCTTCCACAACACTCCTTCCAGTTCTCTGCCTATTTCACAGCAGACTATCGCACAGTGAGGTTGCAGCATCTGCTGTTTATACCCTGTCTGCTCCTCTTCCTGTGGCGTTGCTCAGCACACATTTGCATGCTGTAAAGACACCCTCATTCTTCCCTAAATGTCCCAATAAAGATGTGCATGTACGTGACATGGAGATGTAGCAGTAGGGGGCTGGTCAGAGGTGATAACATCACTTAGGGTGCGGCGTTAGAGCTCAAAGACAAGATCCAGCCATGCCTCCTGAAACAGCAGAGGATGATGCGTTGTCTCGAGAGAGAGGGATAAGCTGGGGAACTGAAGACAACACCACACGGACAATGAGAGGGCTACACAACTTCCTGTCAGGGGTGAATCACACAAAAGCACGCTGAAGGCAGTACAGTTTGTGATAACACTATATTATTAAGTTATATATTTTGGGGTGAAAGTCCTAATTAAATACTATTTTCTGAAACCTGAATACCCCTACAGGTTGTACATTATTGGTAAATCTGATAGGCTTTCTCTTTCTGTAATACCTTATGTGGGTAGAGGGATCTGTCCTTCATGACTATTTGGTTTGTTATATGAATCAATACTGCAATGTTTAGTTCCTTCAGGCTTTGAAGACTTGTAGATGTCTTTAGCCCTTTGGACTGATACATAACTTCATGAATATTGTCTCAGTGTGACGAATGGCGTCTCTTCTGTACATTTGGTGACGCATAATGTCTCTGTAGGGACCTTTGGATGAGCATCTGCTTCAGTCCGATAACTCTTAGCTATGTCAGAATAACTAATGTTGGACAATTAATTTTCTCGCTGAGGCAGGATGTCTGGATGTGAGCATTAAAAGGGTACTCTGCCCCTAGACATCTTATTCCCTATCCTTTGGATAGGGGATAATATGTCTGATCGCAGGGTCCTGCTGCTGGGGACCGCTGCAATCTCTCCTGCAGCACCCCGTGTCATCTGCTGCACGGAGCGAACTTCGCTCCGTGCAGCAGATGACACGGGTTGCTGCAGGAGAGATTGCGGAGGTTCCCAGCGGCGGGACCCCCGCGATTAGAAATCTTATCCCCTATCCAAAGGATAGGGGATACGATGTCTAGGGTGGAGTACCCCTTTAAAGTTGGCTCATATATCAGCAGATTATAGGCGGCAAGGTTAAATCTCTTAGTGTAAAGCCAGGCGTGGTGGATATTTTGCAAGTTGGATTTGGGAGGGAACCCAAGGGAGATTGTAACAAATATGAATCAAAAAGGAGATTTTTTTGTACTAATCGTAAAAGCTCTTTCTCGTAGCCTTCATTGGGGGACACCTATACTGATGGGATATATGCTCTTGCCACTAGGAGGCGCTGGCACTAGGAAAAAAAGTCAGCTCCTCCCTGGCAGGATAAACCCGTCCACCTGCAGTGAGGTAATCAGTTTTTTCACAAAGCAGTAGGAGAAGCCAACAAAGAAATATAAAGATAAAATAAAAAAAGAACCGGAAAAAAATTATCCGAAAAAAAGATGAAGAATGGGTGTCCCCCAATGAAGGCTACGAGAAAGAGATTTTACGGCGAGTACAAAAAAATCTCCTTCTCTCAGTCGCTCTTCATTGGGGGACACATATACTGATGGGATATACCAAAGGGGGGGACCAACAGCGAAAGGGGAATCAGTCCAGAGACCAAACCCACTCGACCGTAAGGCCTGCGGACAAGATCCTGGCAGAGACAACCGAGGCCCAACAGAGCTCCCGCAAGAACCGACGTCCATGGAGATGGACTAGGACGCCAAGAAGAGACAGTCCTATGTAGAGACTCCAAACCTACGGTCCATATAGAGAGACAAGAAAAGGTCGACCGGAAACCAGATAGGCCAAAAACAACCTGGGAGGGATAGGAAATCAACTCCAAGGAACACAGAACCAGACAGAGGGCTGGCCAGGCTGGGAAACAAAAAAAAAAATGGAAAAAGACACAACAAGAGGACCCCATCAAGAGTCAACCGAGTCAAGAGAATATGGCGGAAAAAAACGCCAGGGAGAGCAGCGTAAGCTTGAGCACAAGGCAAGTACAGGAGGTGGAGACCAGAAAAAACACTGGAGAAAAGAAAGATGGTGACTGGCTCTGGAGAGGCCTGTTCCATAAAAGCAAAGACCGGAACAGCTGCACACCAAAAAACCCTGTCCCAGGGGCTCGTCATGAGCACCTGGGAGGTGAAATAACTTGATTAGCGTAATCCGGATAACCGGAACGCTCACTGCCTTGGAAGTACATGGACTCTGAAGGAGGAAACGGAAGGAATAAGGCCATAAAGGGAGCGGAATGCCCTGAAAAGGAGCACCCGGAACACCGGAGCAACCAACATGGGAACTGGAGGTACCCGGGTCACCTGGAAGGCGTACATGTAAGAATAAACGGCCAAAAGGAGCATCTCGGAACACTGTAGCAGCCCATATTGGAAATGGAGGTTCCCGAGACGCTTGGAAGACGTACACCTGTAGAGGAAACAAAACCCAACGTCTGCAAAACACTCCGGGTGACAACTTCTACGTCTAGAAGACCAGAAAGACCGCCCCACAATGGAATCACGGAGAAGTTGAGGAAGGAGAGCTAACCTGCCCGGACCACAAACATCACTAAGGCCCAAAGAATCAGAAGGGCCGGCCTAGAACAGAAGGCACGCCACAGCATACTAGGATAGTGTCCACGACAATAGTGGGATAGTGTCCAATGACTAACCAGACATGGACCCCAGCGGTCTGAGCGGACTGAAGCAACATCCCGTCAGGACGGGAATGGAAGGGGAACAAAAGGGAAGGTAACTCCAGAAGACTGTAGTTTCAGTGTAGCGCAGCTGATACCAACAAAGGGAAGGAGGAACAAACCCCTCCAGGGAGATTGCACTGAGGGAGGAGGAGAGCAATGGCAGGAACCAAACAACAGACGCTGCTAGACCGGCTGTCGCCGAGCCATACAAGGTCGCGTCAACTCCTCCAATAGAGGAGAGTGCCAAGGCTGCATGAGCAGCAGTAGATAACCAAGAAACCGGAAGAGAGCCAGGCTGAAAAAGTGCGCAGCTCAGTTGATTGCTCTCAGCAAAAAAAAACAAGGGGTGGTCGCAGTGAAAATCAGGCCCAGACCATGCCAAGCTCCCTGATCCCCGTACTCCCTGCGGAAAGGGGATGGTCAAAGGTGCCAGGCACTATAGGAGCAGGGAAATGCCACCCAAGGCAAGAGGGCAAAGTACCGGATGGATGTAGTCCCCAGGAACCCTGCAACAACATATCAAGGAATGAAGGAGCTAATTTGTGTCCCCGGAGAGATCGGAAATCTGGACACTGATGCTAGGCAAAGATACAAAGACGTGACTGCGAATGGAAGGAAGACGTACACGCCCCCACAGTAACTAAAGAGTTGAGAGGAACACCCCAACGTGGTGAAACCCTGGACTGAAGGGCATCATTGGAGCCATCCTGGTTGTTTTCTAAGGCAACAGGGCCGGTGTCTGAACCATCCTGCACAGGAGCCCAGGACAGATACCTGGAGGCATAGGGGGAAGGGGCTGAACCGACTGTGTTGCCCCATCATGCCCCATGCCAGAACAGAGGTGCTCAACTGTCGGAAACCTGTGGAAATAAGATCACAGGAAGGCCCTAGGCACAGCCCACCGAAAAAAAAGGGAAGGTGGGCTCTACACGTGCAGAGTGGCCTAGCATATGTAGGGACACCGACATGGTTACAGCCTAAGAAAGAGAAACAGAGAATGCTGCTGTTTCTGTGGAACCTGCAGGAAACACCCCAACCCCATCTCCTAATGGTGCCGCACACCAGGACTGCTTGCGCAGATGCAAGAGATGAAGGATGTGTGTGGGAAAGGAAACATGCAGACACAGTCTCTCTTTGGAACTTCACCCCCACCCCCTCACAGCAAAAAAATAAACGGGTCAGGCCAGGTACCTCACCCATGTAGGGGAAAGAGAGAGATGGGGTAATTTCGGCAGAAGAAAGCACTCAGCGAAACAGTTCCCCTGGTGGAGGAAAAAACAAGAGGTGGTGGGGATGAAACTCAGGCACAGTGTCAAACTCCCTGATCCCCAAAACCCCTGTGGAAAGGGGAATGCCAAAGTGTGCCAGGTACTCTAGGAGTGGGGAAATGTCACCCTACAGGAACGGTCAAGGTACTGGGTGGTCATAGCTCCCAGAACCATGCAAAAGCAAATCAAGACATGGTGGAGCCATTAGCATCCCCAAAGGGAACTGAAACCTGGACACTGGAGCTGGACAAGAGTACAAGACATGACTACGAATGCAAAGAAGAAGCTCACACAGCAATAAGCGTTGGGAGGAACATCCCCATCAACTGAGCCACCCTGCACGGGAACCCAGGAAGACACGCCCCATGCCAGAATAGAGGTGCTCAACCACCGCAGATCCGTGTTCGTTGGCTGGAACAGGGTCACTCCTTTGAAGTCTAGGAGACCATGCAAACGAATGTCTGGCTGACTGGCATCGGACCTGTGTACTGGCAGGGACCCTTGGCCAGATTCCTCCCACCAGCAGAGACATACGGGAAACCCCAGCCATACACGCGGCAGCCCAGAGATGGGAGACCGACTGTGGTGGAAGACAACAGTCTGGCTTAACGAATACACCTCCAAGCTCTGGCAAAAAGGGGACAACAGGCAGATAGGCGAGAACTGTGCCCCTTTGACGCATGTGGGAGGGCAGTAAGGCCTAAGAGGCATGGAAAGAATCCCCGCCCAACTGGGAGGTCAGGGGAGACTGAGGAGCCGTGGATTGTATTCCTGTCGCCCGCATAGGGTCCATTGGACCCGCCAGGCCACGTCTTCGGGCACCGTACACTAACAGTGGGGTACCGGAACTCCAGCCACAGATACCTCAGCCATGAGATATATGACAGGTGGTGGAGGAAACCACACAGACCACTGTCTGGCTTACTGGTATGGGTCTATAGTATATAACGGGTCATTCCTCCAGACACCTTGCACTAGCAGTGGGGTACCGGAATGCCAGCAGCGGATGAATGAGATTGGTGACCTGTGGAGGAGGGAATCATAGTGTATGCATAGGCCAAAGAAACCCTTCCCCTATGGACAACCGGCAGAGGAGGAACCACTGCTCCGGATGCCCAGTACCCTTCTGGAAGAAAAATCGCATGGGGGGCTCACTAGGCACAGGGGCGTGGTAAGAGGCAATAGGGGAAAACAGACATAACATGTATCCCCATGGTTTACCAAGGGAACATACCGCCATGAAAATGACCTGCCACAGCGGACCGCATGAGGTCTACCTGTGGACAGGGGCTCAATTAAAAAGGTAAAAAGGGCCAACATGGAGCTGACTGTAGGGATGCAGTACCCAAAAATGGCACCAGAGGGAGCTCATTGGTGAGATTAAAACGTTTGAACAATATATATTTATTTTTTCACTTCTCTCTCTCTCTCCTGCCTGCAGGAGAGGGTAAAGGGGGCAGGGCTATGCTGACTTCCCCATCTCCATAATGGCGACCGGGCATGGAGGAGAAGGAAAACCCCACTATCCCGCTCTGCAGGAGAGGGGGCAGAGGACAAGGATATTGACCGAGTCCCTGTCCAGCAAGCATGGCCGCCACCACCACCTGCGAGAGGAAGGAGGGCAGAGCCATCTCCCCCCCCAGGAACAATGGCCACTGGAGGGGGAGAAAAAAACGCCGGTCCTGCTCTGAAGAAGCCGTGGAAGAGAGCAGCCAATCCCACATGAATGGAGAGGGCGTGGCATGAATGAATAGACATGAATGGAGGGGGCGTGACGTCACGTCCCCAGTCTTGGAAACCTGGAGGTTTCTGAAACTGGAGATTCAGCACCCGCATAGAAAGCGGGTGCTGCAGGGAGATCGCAGGGGTCTCAGCAGCGGGGCCCCCGCGATCAGACATCTTATCCCCTATCCTTTGGATAGGGGATAAAATGTTTTTGCCCGGAAAACCCCTTTAACATGTCAATGATCAGTGTTATCGGCGGTCGATTGTTCAAGCCTGGATTTCAGGCTTTGAGGAATCAATCGGTCAGAGGAAGCATTCCAGCTGATCAGGACATTGCGATTTCACCACGATGGTCACGATCAGCCCGACTGAGCTGCCGGGAGTGTATTTTGGTTACTTGAGATGCGGCGATCAACTTTGAACACCACGTCTTAAGGGTTAATAGCACGCGGCACCGATCGGTGCCGCGCGCTATTAGCCCAGGGTCCCGGCTTTCATTAGCCGCAGCGTGACCCCATGTTATAGACCTGCATCCTTAAGAGGTTAAGTGCCCCGTTGGGCCCGGCTATCCTCAAATCACAAGCACCAGTCCACAAAGTGACAGCACTAGAGACCCAGAGAGAATATTAACCCCTAAAATCCTGCCACAGGCCCTGCCAGAAGGGGGGGGGGGGGCATACTCCATCTTCATATACTCACCTAGACGGCTTCAGCCAGCTTATGTCCACGCTGCATCATACCAGGCTAAGATTGTGGGGCGAGCAGGGACAAGTGGGGGACCCGGACCCAGGGTACAACCTCCAGGCGCTGGCCGTTGGCGGTAAGGGGTTGACGGCCCATACTGTTATGTTCGGTGCCCCTTTGTCGCATATGGGGGGACAAGTAGCGCCACGCTAGAAGTTCCAGTATGATGCACATGATGACATCCACCAGCAGAGGTCAGTGTAGTATCATTCTGATAAAGCTACTCTGTTTTTCTCCCACAGTTCTGCTTTTCATTATTTAGGATACATCTCCAGTATATCGATATTATTTCCCGATCAGATCTGATAAACATATGAGAACAGGTTGTGGGGCTGGTGTGTGGGGCACTAGAGGTGGTCACTACTTACCGGCCAGTTGTAGTACAGGTGACACATCTTGTAGGTGAGACGCTGCAGGTGATCCGGTCTCAGGCCGTTGGTGTCGTACAGAACGTTGTAGTAGGTGGGATTCACTGTCCCCTGCCGAGCATTCTGACTTATCAGGAAAAAGTCATACCTATGGGAAAGGAAACGGTATTAACAGCCACATATCAAGATAAGTAATTAAAAAAAAACTGGAGTCAGTGTAATTTAAAAAAAACAAAACAAATGGCAGCTATCTTCCAGAAACCGCATTTCTCCTGTCCACGGCTGTGTCTGGTACTGCAACAAAGGAGCAGCCATGTTTTTCTAACCCTGGACATTACAGATAGCAATGGGACTCTGCTGCATAGTGCACGCTACAGAATTTGAGTGGTGGAGCTTTCTGCTCGTGGTCCTATTAATTAATGGTCCGATTAATTCAGCCGGCGCCGGCCCCCCTTGGGATCTCCAGCCAGAGTTTATCCAGGTGGAGATTCCGTAGTGTGCATGGGTATGTTCACACTGCGGAATGTCCCCCTTGACAGTGGGCGCCGGTATTAGGACCTCTCGGAAGTGTACTGTCTCCAAAGACGGGAATGCATTTTCGAGCGGATTCCAACAGAAAAAAAAATTTACATGTCAATTATTTTGGCGGAGGCCGGAATTGGAATTTCCGTGGCAAATGTTTACATTGTGGAAATTCTGCCAAATTCCATTAAAAACAACTGGTCTCCGTAGCAACAGAATTTCTGAGTGGAATTTTTTTGGGTTACACGCTAGGTCCCTGCCGCTCTGTCTCCAGGTTGGGTGTGGTTCTGCAGCTCAGTTCCATTGAAGTAATAGGAGCCAAGTTGTAAAACCACACACAACCTGGAGACAGAGGTGGAGCTGTTTTTGAAAGAAATCATCTGTGTTTTTCTATTCCTGGATAACCCCTTTAAGAAGGGCATCTAATGTAGATTTTTCTTAAAGGGGTTATCCAGGAAAAAACTTATTTTTATATATCAACTGGCTCCAGAAAGTTAAACAGATTTGTAAATTACTTCTATTAAAAAATCTTAATCCTTTCAGTACTTCTGAGCTTCTGAAGTTAAGGTTGTTCTTTTCTGTCTAAGTGCTCTCTGATGACACCTGTCTCGGGAAACGCCCAGTTTAGAAGCAAATCCCCATAGCAAACCTCTTCTAAACTAGGCGATTCCCGAGACACGTGTCATCAGAGAGCACTTAGACAGAAAAGAACAACCTTAACTTCAGAAGCTCATAAGTAATGAAAGGATTAAGATTTTTTAATAGAAGTAATTTACAAATCTGTTTAACTTTCTGGAGCCAGTTGATATATATAAAAAAGTTTTCTCCTGGAATACCCCTTTAAGGTTGTTCTTTTCTGTCTAAGTGCTCTCTGATTACACGTGTCTCGGGAACCGGCCAGTTTAGAAGAGGTTTGCTATGGGGATTTGCTTCTAAACTGGGCGGTTCCCGAGACACGTGTCATCAGAGAGCACTTAGACAGAAAAGAACAACCTTAACTTCAGAAGTTCATAAGTACTGAAAGGATTAAGATTTTTTAATAGAAGTAAATTACAAATCTGTTTAACTTTCTGGAGCCAGTTGATATATAAAAAAAAGTTTTTCCTGGATAACCCCTTTAAAATGTTTCTAAAAACTGGAACTTTTTATTAGTCAACAGGATGGGCTAAAATAAAAAAAAATATGTGTACTTACCTGCCGCAATCCCCCCACCTCTGCGGTTCTGATGGTGCCTGGTCCCCGCTGCTCAACACTTCCTGGTGTTGCCTTATCACAAGAAAGTGCTTACTCTGCATTGGCTTTAGTAAGCCATTGCAGAGTGACCACTTTCTTGAGGTAAGGCACCACCAGGAAGTGTTGAGCAGCGGGGACCAGGCACCATCAGAACCACAGAGGTGGGGGGATTGCGGCAGGTAAGTACACATTATTTTATTTTTTAACTTTTTTAGCCCATCCTGTTGCCTAATAAAAAGTTCCAGTTTTTAGAAACATTTTAAGAAAATCTACATTAGTTTTTTCAAGATAAGTAATATTCCTTCTTTTTGGCATCATCCATTAAACTAGCTTTCGCTTCATAAAACAAACTGCTTGTTTAGCCTCCGCTTATGTTCACGTATAACTTAAAATAAGTGCACGGATATCAGAGCTATCAGTTTTTGCATAAAATTTTATCGCATACTTTCAGCTATTCTAGAAAATCGCTGTACGGCAGGAAGCAGCAAATTTATCTCCTTATCTCCGTGCCCCAATGTTATATGGAGAATAAGCTGTTTTATCCCATAGAACAGTGGTTTCCAAAATGTGGACCTCCAGCTGTTGCAGGTGCCGGAGGCACCCTGGTTGGAAAATTCTGCCATAGAGGATTTGGGGTGACCTTTTTAGTGTCCACTCTACAGGACTAGTGCAAGGATTTTTGTCACCCTAGGGCTAGGCAATAGCTAATATTGCTGCCCATTGACTCCGCCCATTGGCCCGCCCTTTGACATGCCCCACCTTACTACTGGAGTGGCACACGGTGACAAACCTCCTACTCATGCTGCTGGCTGAGCAAGTGGTTTGGATGCTGGTTGTTTAACTTTCTTGTGGCAGACAGAGCGGCGCCTCCATCAAGAGTGAGCTCTAGGCAGCTGCCTATTTTGCCTATAGGCAGAGCCGGTGCACTACCGTAGATTGTGATTTGCCATAGATTGTGATGGAGTGACTCAGCAGTTTTCACTGCTTGAGCGCTCCGCCTCCATTACAATCTATAGGCTGACACTCGTACACCACCCCCCAACCATTGGTTACTGCGGGGGCTGGGGGGGTGTGTGTGTGCGAGTGTCACGTGACATATTTAATCATCCCAGCATCACCACGCAGCCTTCAGCTGTCTGGGCATGCTGGGAGTTGTGGTCCCATCAGCTAAACTACAACTCCCAGCATGCCCGGGCAGCCTTCAACTGTCTGGGCATGCTGGGAGTTGTGGTCCCTTTGCTGTCTAATCTAAGCTAAACTACAACTCCAGCATGCCTGGGCAACCTTTAGCTATCTGGGCATGCTGGGAGTTGTAGTCCTACACTACAACTCCCAGCATGCCTGGGCAGCCTTTAGCTGTCTGGGCATGCTGGGAGTTGTAGTCCTTTAGCTGTCTAATCTAAGCTAAACTACAACTCCCAGCATGCCCTGGCAGCCTTTAGCTGTATGGGCATGCTGGGAGTTGTTGTCCTAAACTACAACTCCCATGCTAGGAGTTGTGGTGCCTAACCCCCTTTCACTTTTAATACTAAACTATGCTAAATTACAACCTACACTAATCTACGGCTACGCTACCTACCTACGCTATTTGCGTAGTGCTGCGCATGCGCAGTACTACTTTAGCTGCGCCCGCTGCTCTACTTTCTGTTCCCTGTTCCCTGAGAGTTAACAGGGGACGGGGAGTAGAGCAGCGGGCGGGGAGGCAAGTGGTTGTCAGCGCTATCGGGCATAGGGATCCCGATAGCGCTGTCGAGCGATTGCGCTGGCAGGTGACAAGCTGGTAACGCCGCTATCGGGCATAGGGATCCCGATAGCGCTGTCGAGCGATTGCGCTGGCAGGTGACAAGCTGATAACGCCGCTATCGGGCATAGGGATCCCGATAGCGGTGGCGAACAAGCGTGCTGGCGGGTGACAATAAAACAGCAAAAGTATTAGCTTCTGTGGCCCAATACCGCTCTCGGAATCGGGCCACAAAGGCCATGAGAGCTCCGTGCAGCTTCGGGCTATCACAGGGAGAGATCCTCTCCTCGTGATAGCCCAAGTGAGACTGCGATGCCTGATGATTAAATATGTCACGTGACACTCGCACACCAACCCCCCCAGCCACCGCAGTAACCAATCGTTGGGGGGTCGTGTGCGAGTGTCAGCCTATAGATTGTAATGGAGGCGGAGCGCTCGAGCAGGGAAAACTGCTGAGTCACTCCATCACAATCTATGGCAAATCACAATCTACGAGAGTGCACCGGCCCTTCAGCTCTATAATGTAACAAAAAAACGTATTGATTCTGATGGAAATTAGAAGAAAAATGCGGTCATGGCTGGTATATAAGGAAAACTTATACAATGGGCAAACTATATCAGTACTTAAAGGGGTACTCCGGTGGAAAACATTTATTTTTTTTATATAAATCAACTGGTGCCAGAAAGTTAAACAGATTTGTAGATTACTTCTATTAAAAAATCTTTACCCTTCCAGTACTTTTTAGCAGCTGTATGCTACAGAGGAAATTCTATTCTTTTTGAATTTCTTTTTTTTGTCTTGTCCACAGTGCTCTCTGCTGACACCTGATGCCCATATCAGGAACTGTCCAGAACAGGAGAAAATCCCCATAGAAAACCTATGCTGCTCTGGACAGTTCCTGACACGGACAGAGGTGTCAGCAGAGAGCACTTCCTGTGGAACACAGCAGCTGTTGGGTGTGTCTGACTTCCAGAGAGAGAGGATTGAAGCAGTGTTTCCTACAACCTTTTCCCCAGGAGGGTGGCAGCTTCCTTGGGAGAGCCTCCTGCTATGGAGCCCCAGACTTCCACCCCTCGAACTAGGCCGGAGGGGGGTGGGAGTGAGAGAGCTACGGCCGATTCCCAGGACAGGGTGAGAAGATCCAGCAGGCTCCGCAGTAATGTGGAGCCCACTCCCCCGTCCTTCGCTGGAAACCGCAAGGCGTCCGGTAAGAAGCTTATGGTTATGTCTTCGGGGACTATGTCTGATACTATGGAACCCCAGCAATGGGGGGTGAAGGGTCCCAGGGAGTCGCTAGCTACTTTCGGTTCCCGCATGCAGGCAAATCTTGTAGAATATGAGCAGCTGGGGAAAAAGCTGAAAATCATAAGGGAAGACCTGAAGTTTGCTCGCTACCAAACAGATAACTCTGCCAAGGCTATGAGGGCTAAGTTTGCTGCCAGGGTGTGTGAGCTGAAGGCAGAGGAGCAGGAGGTGGTGAGAGCCCGAATGCTGATTGTAGAGGGAGCAGGCATGTTTAAAGAAAAATTAAAGAATGAAGACCGCTATAAAACCATGCGGACCCCTGTGAAGGAGGAAGAGGATAGTCAGGGGGAGGAAGAGTGCTTGTGTGTCACGGAGGAGAAGATGGAGGAAGGTGGTGAGGGAGATGGCGGCAGTGAGGGTGATGAGAGTGAGGGGGATGTGTGTGATACCCCGTGTACCCCTAAGACCTCTGTCACCCCGAGTGCGGATTACATCAACCCTGCCCAAGTCGCCCTACCAGCCACCTCTGAGGAAAGTGACAGTAATGATGGCGGTGACAGTGGACTGGTCTGTGGGGGGCTCCTGCGGGCCATAGTGATGCAGGAGTCACCCACCCGTCTGGAAAATTTCAGTTTTGGCCAGGACCTGGGCCCTGAGGAGAGGAAGAGGAAGAAGAAGAAGAAGAAGAAGAAAAAGGCTGGGGAGTAGATAAAGTTTGTTTTCTCTCCTATCCAGCAGTCTGGGCCACCTGAAAAGTTGGTTCAGGCTGCTGGGCCCCCCACCCTGCCAGATCCCGCTTCTGCTGTGGAACGGGACCAGCACGGGGGGTACAGTGCTGCATCCAACATGGCCGCGGGTGCTACAGTCACGCGTCCTGCTGGTAGGGAAGAGCAGGACAGGCTAATAGTGGGCAATAGTTATGCGGCAGTTTGCAAGGAGAGCGGTTCCCCGAGTATTGTGGGCAATGTTACTAGCCCTGCGGGGCACTTCCCTGAGAGGGGGGGGAGTGTCCAGGCGCCTGAGGTGTGTGGTGAGATCTTCTGCTTGGGGGGCGGTCCCCTGGGCGCTGCTAGTAGTGTCGGTGCTGCGGGGCACTCCCCTGAGAGGGGGGGGGAGCGTCCAGGTGTCAGAACCTGCTGCTGAGCCTGTGCGGTTGGGCACAGTGTGTGGCGCAGGCACTGCAGGGATCTCCCCTGTGAGAGAGGGGAGTCCCTGCACATCAGTGGCAGGAGGAGTGGTGGAGGTGCGCCTGGAGGGGCAGCCTCAGCTTCGGGAGGTGATGTCGGCGGTGACATCTCGAATGGAGGAGGAGTCAGCGTCGCCGACAATGGCAGCTGCCGGTGACCTGAGAATGTACAAAAAGGCCAAGCTAAAGCATGTCCAGGCCAGCCCAGAGGTAGTGGGTGAAGCAGCTGCTGATCCCAAAAATACTGTCAATAAAAGCAATGTTAATACAAGGTGTGTGAAAGATGGGAGTGGTAGTGCTGTGGATGAGAGGGGTGTATGTGGCAGTGGTAGTGGTGCAGATGGGAGGAGTGGTAGTGGTGCAGATGGGAGGAGTGGTAGTGGTGTGAATGAGAGTGGTGATAGTGGAGTGAATGAGAGGAGTGGTAGTGGTGCAGATGGGAGGAGTGGTAGTGGTGCAGATGGGAGGAGTGGTAGTGGAGTGAATGAGAGTGGTGATAGTGGAGTGAATGAGAGGAGTGGTAGTGGTGCAGATGGGAGGAGTGGTAGTGGAGTGATCGGGAGGAGTGGCAGTGAAGTGATTAAGAGTGGTGATCGTGGAGTGAATAGGAGGGGTGGTAGTGGTGTAAATGAGAGGAGTGGTAGTGGTGCAGATGGGAGGAGTAGTGGTGTGAATGAGAGTAGTAGTAGTAGTGGTGTGGATGGTAGGAATAAGAGTGGCTTTTGTGGCAGTACAGGTGGCCTAGGCGGGGATGTAGGGACGGTGTCTGGTCCGGCTGCCCCCCCCGGTCGTCAGGAGTTATGCAAGTGTGGCGGCTGGGGGTTCAGTAGGATCTTTACCTCCTGCATCTGGTGAAGGTCAGTTGCAACGGCGTCTCCTGGAGGCACTAAAGAGAGGAGAAAGGACGCTCCAGGTAGAGGGAAAGGAGATGGACCTGTCTTTTTGGGTGGAGAGACATGGTCTGGGAGCGTTCCGAGAGAGGAATGGGGAGACCGTATGGTCCCTCCAGACACACGGGCAGGAGGTAGGTCGCAGGAATGTGGCCCGTTTGGTCTGGAAAGGCGAAGATGCGTGCCCCCAAAGGGGCAAGTTGGTGGAGCTTCTTTTCCAGATGGGTTTCAGGGCTGGGGACATCTTTGCCCTGATTCACCCCTTCGGCTCCTCCGAGTTTGACGTCAGCTTTGTTAGGCCGGAAGGACTAGATCTCTTTTGGTCTAATTATGAGCTGATGAAAAACGAGCCCGGATGGCGAGATTTCGCTGTAAAAGCGGTATCTCGCCAGAGTATGGTAAAGAAAGTGACCGTTTTGACCCGTAACGAGTCACTTTCTTGTTATGACATTATGACCTGGCTGGGCAGGTACGGGGAGGTGACGGACGTCCCACGGAAGAACTTTGACGAGCACAATATATGGTCTGGGGCCCGGACGTTTTCCGTTCGTCTCAGGCGTTCAGGGAACACGGTCACCCACATCCCTTGGGCCGCCTTTCTGGGACGCGACAGGATTCAGATCTTCTACCAGGGGCAGCCGAGGCTGTGTCACAGGTGTGGTGACCCAAACCACTTTAGTGCCAACTGCACTCAGCAGATATGCGCCCTCTGCTGTGGGGTGGGTCATCTGGCGGCCACCTGTGGGCAGATTCGGTGTAACTTGTGTGGTGACTTAGGTCACCCGTTCAGCCGGTGTCCACGCTCGTTCTCCAACACTGTGACCGCCCCAGCTGGGGAGAGCCTAACGGTTGCCCCAGCGGGGAGGGGTCTAGTGGAGGAGAGGGGGCACCAAAGCCAGTGAATGAAAAACATAAGACCCCCTCTATGCGGAGGCGAGAGGAGAAGCGCAGGTTGGAGAGGGCCCTTGAGAATGCCCAGGTGCCAGGGGTAGCTCGGGGTCCCACTCCAGACACTGGCTCAGAAGGAGGTCAGAATAACTCTGAGGCTTTGGGTGGGGCCGAACTGGATGAGGAGATAGGGAGACTGCGTAGGGAAGAAGGTCAAGATGCTCCTTCCTCCAGTCATGCCTCTGAATCCGAAACTGTGGATGAGGAGGAGAAGGAGGGGCAGACAGTAAATGGTGGCCAGGAAAAGAAGAAGAGGAGGAAGAAGGGTAAGAGTAAGGCAGCGCCGTCCTCCTCTTCAGTTGTAGCCTCAGACCATAGAAGGAACAACTCAGTCTCTGACCCTCTGATCGTCCTTTCAAATCGATATGAGGCCCTTGGGGATACCATCTCCCCTCCTCTTCTCGAGGGTCCGGAGGCAGTGCGGCCTCCTGGAGGTGCCGAGCCTCCTTCCTCTGGGGCAGTTTCCTCAGGGGGAGAGGTAACACCAGATGCTGGAGGTAAAGATCCTGGGATGGATATATCCCTGAGTTTAAAAAGAGGCAAAGGGTCTTCCTCCGATTCAGATGGGGGTGGAGGGAAGGAGAGGAAGAAGGTTTAAAGGGTGAGGCCATCTAACTCAATCACCCAGGATGGCGGCACTCACCCCACTGACACTGGCATCTATTAACTGTGCCAGCATAAAGTCTGATACGGCTAGATTCGCAGCCTTTGATTTTCTCGGCCGTGTTGAAGCCGACATTTTGTATCTGCAAGAGACCAGGTTGTCAGATCTAGCCTCCCTGGTAAAAGCCAGAAGAGAGTGGAGGCGCGGTCCCTCCCACTGGTCTCTTGCGGCTGAGCCGTATAGTGGGGTGGCGGTCCTTTTTACCGCTCCTGTTGAATGCAGATGGGTTATTGAGTTAGAAATGGGGAGGTGCCTGATCTTAGATGTCTTCATGAAGGGACAAGAGCTCCGGCTCATTAACATCTACGCCCCGCAAACTAAGCGGGGCCGTAAAGATCTCTTTATGAGGATTAAGCCCTTTCTTTTTACGAGTCGGCAAGTGATCTTTGGAGGGGACTTTAATAATGTCACGAGGTCCCAAGATAGGAGAGGCTCCAATGGTCCGCTGACTTGCGATAGTGTGGCACTGATTAGCATAGCTAGAGAAGCTCGCCTAGAGGACGCCCACATCCGGAGCCCCTCAGGCCACACGGGTTTCACCTATCATCAAGGTAGTCGCAGGTCTAGGATAGATAGGTTTTATTTAAAGGAGGAAGCCGTCTCTTCCGCAGTGTCCGTGGTTGAGGTGGAGTTCTCCGACCACTGTATGATTTTGTTTTCCCTGAATGTTTCAGAGACCCCCGGATGGGAAAAGGTTATTGGAAGCTGAATTCGTCCCTCCTGGAGGAAGCGGAGATAAGACAGTCCTTTGAGGATTTTCTTCAGAGTCAGGTACCTTTACTGGGCCTATGTAGTAGTAAGTCAGAGTGGTGGGAGATATTCAAGAAGCGGGTTGCGAGCTCTCGAGCCTCAGGTCCCTGAACAGGTATCGCCTGTATCAGGGTCTGAAGAGGAAACTCGAGCTCCTTGTCTCGACTGGAGGTAGCCGAGAGGATATCTCCAGAGTGAAATCCTTGCTGATGAGGTGTCAGTACGATAGGCACGCATCTTT
Organism: Hyla sarda; assembly: GCF_029499605.1. Lineage (NCBI taxonomy): Eukaryota > Metazoa > Chordata > Amphibia > Anura > Hylidae > Hyla > Hyla sarda. Next base: position 32,745,962 of record NC_079190.1, on the reverse strand, counting down.
GGTTTTTGAGAGGGATTTCGGGAAGTACCGCTCGCCCGACCCTTACAGAAACTGTAAGATGTCAGTGAGTAGTAAAGTCATTTCAGGACTGATTGATAGTACAGGATCTCTGAATCGGTCCAGATCAGGGATCTTGGAGGTCGTCAGATCCTTCTACTCGCACCTCTTGGGGAGGAAGGATCTAGATCGAGACAAGATGTCGGCTTTCCTGGCTGAAACCATTCCTGAGCCAGGGGTAGACCCCTCTCTTGATGTTTTGGCAGAAGGAATCAGGGAAGAGGAAGTGAGACTGGCGATCGAGGGGCTCGCCCCTAAGAAGTCGCCAGGTCCGGATGGCTTAACATCCGAGTGGTACAGGACCTTTAAGGAGTCGTTAGCTCCCCTCTTGACTGAGGTATTCAATGAGTGTCTCTCCTCGGGCACTCTGCCGAAGTCAATGAGGAGGTCAGCCCTGATTCTTCTATCAAAGGGTAAAGATCCCAGCCGTATTGAGAATTGGAGGCCCATAGCTCTTCTCAATACGGACAGGAAGCTTCTGGCCAAGATACTGTTTAATCGGCTGGTGAAGTTTGCACCCCGGCTCCTTTCAGGAGCTCAGCACTGCTCTGTTCCAGGCCAAAGCACCTTAAGTGCGGTCCTTAGTGTCAGGGAGGCAGTGGAGAGGAGTAGTGCGGGTTTCTGGAAGGGGTACTTGCTGTCCCTGGATCAGGCCAAAGCGTTTGATCGGGTGAACCACGAGTACCTCTGGTCCCTCCTCCTGAGATATGGCTTACCGAGTACTTTTGTGAATTGGCTTAAGATCTTGTATGCAGGGGCAGAGAGTGTCCCACTGGTGAACGGTTGGTCTGGCCGCTCTTTTGAGGTGGGGTCCGGAGTCCGTCAGGGTTGTCCTTTGAGCCCGCTGTTATACGTGTTCGCAATCGATCCCTTCGTCCGGAGGGTAGATTGTGGGCCGTTGGCGGGAGTCGGGATGAACCTGGCAGAGCTGGATGTCGCCCAGAGAGTGGTGGCGTACGCTGACGATGTCACCATTTTCGTGTCCTCGCGAGAGGAGGTCGATGTGGTGATGTCGGAAGTGGACCGCTACTCGGAGGCATCCGGGTCTAAGATCAACCGGGATAAGTGTGAGAGTCTCTGGCTGGGAGGGGGAGATCCCACGTTTGATCTCCCGGACACCCTTCCAGGGCCCCAAGAGTCAGCAAAAGTGTTGGGCATCATATTCGGCCAGGATGATTATCCCACCAAAAACTGGGATGGTAAGCTCCAGGATGCCACTCAGAAGGTGGACCAGTGGAAGGGTTGGTCTATGACCCTCAGGGAAAGGGTACACCTGATCAAATCGTACCTGCTCCCCTTGTTTATCTATCTGGGCAGCGTATGTATCTTGCCAGAGGCTTACTACACTAGGGTCTACAGCCTGTTTTTCCAACTGTTATGGGGGAACAGGATGAACCTAGTCAAGAGGGAGGTTACGTACCGCACGAGGAGACTAGGGGGTTTATCTATGGTAAACCCTGTGGTGTTCTTAACCAACACCTTCTTGAAAGCTAACATCTCAAACCTCTGGTCAGAGAGGGCTTCTCCGTGGGTACTCTCCTGTAGGGAATGGTTTCGGCCTTTCTTCCAGGAATGGGAGACAGGAGGGCAAGTGAAGGACCTCTGTACGCCCCATGGATATCTTCCGGCTTACGCTACCCCGACTCTGAAGGCGATACGTCGGTGGGGTCTGGGAGTGTGGGAGATCAGGACCCAGTCAAGGCAGTTCCTTGACAAACGGGTTCTGTTGACCCACTTCCAGAAGCCTCTGGCGCTCAGGGACTGCCCAGGTCGGGATCTGAGGGTGGGGTTGTACCTTTTAAACATGAAAAGGATCCCCCAGAAGTTTTGGGACTTGGCCTGGCGCTGCTTTCAGGGGAAGCTATATGTGAGGGACATTTGAAGTGTAGGAACTCTGATGACCGGGGATGTCCCCGAGAAGAGTGTGGGGACACGCTGGAAAGCATGGACCATTTCCTGCTTCATTGTCCCTTTAATATAGGAGTTTACAACAGGGTGGGCGCTTCCATCGGCTGGAGTCAACTTGCCGGCCTTACCTATCAGGAGTGGGCTTATGGGGCATTCAGGAACCTGGGTGGCCGAGATCGGGGCACTTTATTCTTAGTCAGTTTAGTGGTAAGGTACTACACGTGGAATGCACGGTGTTTAGTGTCGACCCAACAGTAAATCCTCTCCGAGGTGGAGGTCTGTAGGAACATCACCGGTGACCTTGGGAAGATCAGGTCTTTGGAGCATGGCAGTCTTGGTACCAGTAGGGCTTCTCTCCTATGGAGAGGGTTTTCCTTTGATGTGCCCTAGGTACTAGACCTTTTAGGTAGAGTACCTTTATTTTGGTTAGGGACAGTGTCAGAGGGACAGAGATAGGATGAGAACAGGGTTAGTTTGAATGAAGGGATAGGATTAGGGAGAATTGTAGGGGGAGTTAGGGAAAGAGTGTAAAATTATTTTGAATGTATCAAGTCTGCCATCCTTCTCCCTGGTGGTGGGCTGATGCATGTGCACGCTAGTTTTTTGTTTTGTTTTTAAGCTGATATGGTATGAAGGGCTTACAGGCGACCAAACTTGGGCCTAAAGTGGGTTGTGGTTCAGTGTGTATAAGTTTGTGTATAAGTTGGTTGGGAGGAGTGCTAGGTGGGCAGGGTGTGCTTGTGGGTGGTGGTCTTCATCTTTGGGGGACCTGACATGGGTCAGTTAAGGACTGGACTTTGTGAACTGTAAGAACGGTATGGACTCTGACCCATGTACAGGAGGGGTGGTGTGGGTGAGGGTACAGTTTTAGTGTAGGGTTTTTCCTAGGGTTTTCTATTGATTTTGTAGGGGTTTTCTGTAGTGCATATATTTTGTTTATATTATATTTTATTTATATAGTATATTTAGTAATTTTGTACCTATATTGTGTTATATCTATATTGTTTCATATTGTTTCAGCGTTATGGTAGCTGGACCAGTTGCTGTGTTGATATGTGGTTTATTTAGTTTATTTCAGTTATTTGGTCTGTTTTATGTTTTCTTTGGTATTTTCATTAGTCCCGGATAGAGGATCCAGTTAATTTGGACGTTTTGTAAGTGAATGTATGTGTGATATGATTATTTTGATGATTATTATTATTATTATTTACTATTATAGTTTTTGTTTGTATATATGTATGTATATATATGTATATATATATATATATATATATATATATATATATGTGTGTATGTATATGTATATATATGTATATGTATAAAGATTAAAAAAAAGAAAAAATATTTTAAAAAAAGTAAAAAAAATATAATAATTTTTTTTATTTATTTATTTATTTTTTTTTGAGGTGTGCTTGCTACGTTTCTGTTTAGTTTTCTTGTTGCGTGTTCCCAAGTATGGATGGTTTTGAGTTATAGTCGGATAATGATAACTTTTATGTTCATATTTTGACAAGCCAAGTTGTGCTATTTTATTTATTTATTTATTTTTCTTATGTTCATTTTCGGTAAGTGTGTGAGTGTTTGATTAGATATTTTGGGCATACTTTAATATCTTAGTATTTTAGTATCTCAGTAAAGCTGGGCTGGCCGGTTAGGCAGGGTTTTGTTTATGAGGTTTTGTTTTTGGTTCTAGAGTATTTCTTATTTATGTTATAGCTGGTTAAGCTTGCTTTGTGTTTTGTATTTGATAAGTTTTGTATTTTTCTAATAAAAAGAGTGTCAGCAGAGAGCACTGTGAACAAGACAAAATAGAAATTCAAAAAGAAAAGAACTTCCTCTGTAGCATACAGCCGCAAACAAGTACTGGAAGGATAAAGATTTTTTAATAGAAGTAATTTACAAATCTGTTTAACTTTCTGCCACTAGTTTAAAAAAAAAAAGTTTTCCACTGGAGTACCCCTTTAAGTGGAGCCCTGAATGTGTACCCCTTTAAAGCTAAAGATTAAATGCTTGAAGATCCTCTATGTCTGTGTCCTTAAAGGGGTTATCCAGGAAAAAACTTTTTTTTTATATATCAACTGGCTCCAGAAAGTTAAACAGATTTGTAAATTACTTCTATTAAAAAATCTTAATCCTTTCAGTACCAATGTGCTTGTGAAGTTAAGGTTGTTTTTTTCTGTCTAAGTTCTCTCTGATGACACGTGTCTCGGGAACCGCCCAGTTTAGAAGCAAATCCCCATAGTAAACCTCTTCTAAACTGGGTGGTTCCTGAGACAGGTGTAATCAGAGAGCACTTTCTGGAGCCAGTTGATATATAAAAAAAAGTTTTTTCCAGGAATACCCCTTTAAGATAACATTTCCTGTCTGTGTTATTGATTTTTCCAGTCTTATAGGGTGGCTCTGTAGATCAAAATCACCATCTACATTACAGATGGAGATACCATGGCATGTGAGCAAACATGCTATGACCTCAGGAGGGCGCCACTGAGTGCTCAAGGAGTCTTGCAACCCTCAAGGTATTCTTTCATTATCAATGGGGGGCACTGTGGTTGTTGTGGTGGGGCTGAGGTTGTCACTCTTATGGGGGACTGTGGCTGTCACTGATGTTATGCATTATGCAATCACGTTAACCCTAGTTTTATTGATCCTATCAGGCTATGTTCACATGTCGAAATGTCCGCCCCCAGAAAATTTTTGCGCGTACATTCCACAGGCAGCAGGCGCTGGTGCCAGGACTTCTCCCTGTCGGTCGCAATAACATCTGCCATGTGCACAGAGCAGCAGAATCCCATTAAAGGAGATCTGTAGTGCTCTGAACTTTATCCCCTATTTGAAGGATAGGGAATAGGTTTTCGATCGCGCGGGGGGGTCCAAGCGCTGGGGCCCCCCGCGATCTCCTGTACGGGGCCGCGGCAATGTACAGGAAAGGGGGCGTTCCGTCCCCGCATGACCCGGCAGCCGGCACGCCCCTCCATGTATCTCTATGGGATTCATGGAGGGGCGTGCCGGCTGCCGCGTCATGCGGGGACGGAACGCCCCCTTTCCTGTACATTGCCGCGGCCCCGTACCGGAGATCGCAGGGGGCCCCAGCGCTTGGACCCCCCCGCGCGATCAAAAACTTATTCCCTATCCTTCAAATAGGGTATAAAGTTCAGAGCACTACAGATCTTCTTTAATGGGGTACTCCGGCACTTAGACATCTTATCCCCTATCCAAAGGATAGGGGATAAGATGCCTGATCGCGGGGGTCCCGTTGCTGCAGCACTCTGTTAAAATCAGTCCCCTTAGCACGTTCGCTCCAGGTCTGATTACTGGCGATCACGGGGGCCGGAGCATTGTGACGTCACGGCTCCGCCCCGTGTGACGTCACGGCTCCGCCCCCTCGATGCAAGCCTATGGGAGGGGGCGTGACCCCTTTAAAGTCAACTGGACTCTGCTTCAGCGCAATTTACGTGTGGAATATTTCTACGGAATTCTGCTCGGAATGTGAACACAGCTATAGGAGTAGTGGTATTTATCTACTGACCACCTGGATATATTTCTTGAATACAACAATTATATCAATGTTTTACATATTAGATTAGTGTTTCCCAGCCGGGGTGCCTCCAGCTGTTGCAAAACTACAACTCAGCATGCCCGGACAGCCTTCGGCTGTCCGGGCATGCTGGGAGTTGTAGTTTTGTAACAAATGGAGGCTGTCTAGGCATGCTAGAAGTTGAAGTTTTGCAACAGCTGGAGGCTCCCTGGTTGGCAAACGCTGCATTCAATGGTCACTTGCCATTCTGGTCTTGTAGCTTCACTGTCGACGACGGTTCCGAGCGGCGGGTTCTGTAATCCCCTGTGAGATTCACTGAAGAACCTGGCGGTGCATCTCTTCCTCACCACAACCACTGTGATCTTGGGGCTAAAATAAAAGAATTAGTGAAGAGCTGAAGAGGTTGTATAGGAATCAAAAACATGGCTGCTCTCGCTCAGAAACACTGCCACCCCTGTCCAATGGGCTGTGTCTGGTATTGCAACTTTGGTATGATAACAGGATGTCAAGAGGACATCTTCTACCGTAGGTACATGCAGTCAGTTCAGAGAGTGCAGCATGAATCTTGTGGGGTGGAGGGCACAGTAAGTGGAAATGCCACTGTGTAGACCTGGGCACACGCACACATTTACACACATACTGGAAGTAGACAGCGCCTAGGATCTGGCACATCTATACTTTACATACAAAGTCCATTTATTTCAATGGGCAACATGCAGTGCTTTGTTTCTCTAGTAGCAGGTCCTGCAAGGGATTTAACCCCTTAAAGGGGCACTCTAGTGGAAAACAATTTTTTTCATATCAACTGGTTCCAGAAAGTTCTTCAGATTTGTAAATTACTTCTATAAAAAAAAATCTTAATCCTTCCAGTACTTATTAGCTGCTGTATGCTCCACAGGAAGTTGTGCAGTTCTTTCCAGTCTAACCACAGTGCTCTCTGCTGACACTCTTTTTATTAGAAAAATACAAAACTTATCAAATACAAAACACAAAGCAAGCTTAACCAGCTATAACATAAATAAGAAATACTCTAGAACCAAAAACAAAACCTCAAACAAAACCCTGCCTAACCGGCCAGCCCAGCTTTACTAAGATACTAAAATACTAAGATATTAAAATATGCCCAAAATATCTAAATCAAACACTCACACGCTTACCGAAAATGAACATAAGAAAAATAAATAAATAAATAAAATAGCACAACTTGGCTTGTCAAAATATAAACATAAAAGTTATCATTACCCGACTATAACTCAAAACCATCCATACTTGGGAACACGCAACAAGAAAACTAAACAGAAACCTCAAAAAAAAAAAAAAAAAAAAATTATTATGTTTTTTTACAGTTTATTTTTTATATTTTTTTTAACTTATTTTTTTACATTATTTATATTTTTTTTAATCTTTTTATATATATACATATATATATATATATATATATATATATATACACACACACACACATTTTTTTTATAAACAAAAAAAAAAAAATAGCAATAATAATAAGAATAATAATAATCAAAATAATCATATCACACATACATTCACTTACAAAATGTCCAAATTAACTGGATCCTCTATCCGGGACTAATGAAAATACCAAAGAAAACATAAAACAGACCAAATAACTGAAATAAACAAAATAAACAAAATAAATCACATATCAAAACAACAACTGGTCCGGCTACCATAACGCTATAACATGAAACAATATGAAACAATATAGATATAACAATATAGATATAACACAATATACGTACAAAATTACTAAATATACTATATAAATAAAATATAATATAAACAAAATATATGCACTACAGAAAACACCTACAAGATCAATAGAAAACCCTAGGAAAAACCCTACACTAAAACTGTACCCTCACCCATACCACCCCTCCTGTACATGGGTCAGAGTCCATACCGTTCTTACAGTTCACAAAGTCCAGTCCTTAACTGACCCATGTCAGGTCCCCCAAAGATGAACACCACCACCCACAAGCACACCCTCCCCACCTAGCACTCCTCCCAACCAACTTATACACAAACTTATACACACTGAACCACAAACCACTTTAGGCCCAAGTTTGGTCGCCTGTAAGCCCTTCATACCATATCAGCTTAAAAACAAAACAAAAAGCTAGCGTGCACATGCATCAGCCCACCACCAGGAAGAAGGATGGCAGACTTGATACATTCAAAATAATTTTACACTCTTTCCCTAACTCCCCCTACAATTCTCCCTAATCCTATCCCTCCATTCAAACTAACCCTGTTCTCATCCTATCTCTATCCCTATAACACTGTCCCTAACCAAAATAAAGGTACTCTACCTAAAAGGTCTAGTACCTAGGGCACATCAAAAGAAAACCCTCTCCACAGGAGAGAAGCCCTACTGGTACCAAGACTGCCATACTCCAAAGACCTGATCTTCCCGAGGTCACCAGTGATGTTCCTACAGACCTCCACCTCGGAGAGGATTTTCTGTTGGGTCGACACTAAACACCGTGCATTCCACGTGTAGTACCTAACCACTAAACTAACTAAGAATAATGTGCCCCGATCTCTGCCACCCAGGTTCCTGAATGCCCCATAAGCCCACTCCTGATAGGTAAGGCCGGCAAGTTGACTCCAGCCGATGGAAGCGCCCACCCTGTTGTAAACCCCTATATTAAAAAGGGACAATGAAGCAGGAAATGGTCCATGCTTTCCAGCGTGTCCCCGCACTCTTCTCGGGGACATCCCCGGTCATCAGAGTTCCTACACTTCAAATTGTCCCTCACATATAGCTTCCCCTGAAAGCAGCGCCAGGCCAAGTCCCAAAACTTCTGGGGGATCCTTTTCATGTTTAAAAGGTACAACCCCACACTCAGATCCCGACCTGGGCAGTCCCTGAGCGCCAGAGGCTTCTGGAAGTGGGTCAACAGAACCAGTTTGTCAAGGAACTGCCTTGACTGGGTCCTGATCTCCCACACTCCCAGACCCCACCAACGTATCGCCTTCAGAGTCGGGGTAGCGTAAGCCGGAAGATGCCCATGGGGCGTACGGAGGTCCTTCACTTGCCCTCCTGTCTCCCATTCCTGGAAGAAAGGCCGAAACCATTCCCTGCAGGAGAGTACCCACGGAGGAGCCCTCTCTGACCAGAGGTTTGAGATGTTAGCTTTCAAGAAGGTGTTGGTTAAGAACACCACAGGGTTTACCATAGATAAACCCCCTAGTCTCCTCGTGCGGTACGTAACCTCCCTCTTGACTAGGTTCATCCTGTTTCCCCATAACAGTTGGAAAAACAGGCTGTAGATCCTAGTGTGGGAAGCCTCTGGCAAGATACATACGCTGCCCAGATAGATAAACAAGGGGAGCAGGTACGATTTGATCAGGTGTACCCTTTCCCTGAGGGTCATAGACCAACTCTTCCATTGGTCCACCTTCTGAGCGGCATCCTGGAGCTTACCATCCCAGTTTTTGGTGGGATAATCATCCTGGCCGAATATGATGCCCAAAACTTTTGCTGACTCTTGGGGCCCTGGAAGGGTGTCCGGGAGATCAAACGTGGGATCTCCCCCTCCCAGCCAGAGACTCTCACACTTATCCCGGTTGATCTTAGACCCGGATGCCTCCGAGTAGCGGTCCACTTCCGACATCACCACATCGACCTCCTCTCGCGAGGACACGAAAATGGTGACATCGTCAGCGTACGCCACCACTCTCTGGGCGACATCCAGCTCCGCCAGACTCATCCCGACTCCCGCCAACGGCCCACAATCTACCCTCCGGACGAAGGGATCGATTGCGAACACATATAAAAGCGGGCTCAAAGGACAACCCTGACGGACTCCGGACCCCACCTCAAAAGAGCGGCCAGACCAACCGTTCACCAGTGGGAAACTCTCTGCCCCTGCATACAAGATCTTAAGCCAATTAACAAAAGGACTCGGTAAGCCATATCTCAGGAGGACGGACCAGAGGTACTCGTGGTTCACCCGATCAAACGCTTTGGCCTGATCCAGGGACAGCAAGTACCCCTTCCAGAAACCCGCACTACTCCGCTCCACTGCCTCCCTGACACTAAGGACCGCACTTAAGGTGCTTCGGCCTGGAACAGAGCAGTGCTGGGCCTCCGAAAGGAGCCGGGGTGCAAACTTCACCAGCCGATTAAACACTATCTTAGCCAGAAGCTTCCTGTCCGTATTGAGAAGAGCTATGGGCCTCCAATTCTCAATACGGCTGGGATCTTTACCCTTTGACAAAAGAATCAGGGCTGACCTCCTCAATGACTTCGGCAGAGTGCCCAAGGAGAGACACTCATTGAATACCTCAGTCAAGAGGGGAGCTAAAGACTCCTTAAAGGTCCTGTACCACTCGGATGTTAAGCCATCCGGACCTGGCGACTTCTTAGGGGCAAGCCCCTCGATCGCCAGTCTCACTTCCTCTTCCCTGATTTCTTCTGCCAAAACATCAAGAGAGGGGTCTACCCCTGGCTCAGGAATGGTTTCAGTCAGGAAAACCGACATCTTGTCTCGATCTAGATCCTTCCTCCCCAAGAGGTGCGAGTAGAAGGATCTGACGACCTCCAAGATCCCTGATCTGGACCGATTCAGAGATCCTGTACTATCAATCAGTCCTGAAATGACTTTACTACTCACTGACATCTTACAGTTTCTGTAAGGGTCGGGCGAGCGGTACCTCCCGTAATCCCTCTCAAAAACCAAAGATGCGTGCCTATCATACTGACACCCCATCAGCAAGGATTTCACTCTGGAGATATCCTCTCGGCTACCTCCAGTCGAGACGAGAAGCTCGAGTTTCCTCCTCAGTCCCTGATACAGGCGATACCTGTTCAGGGACCTGAGGCTCGAGAGCTGGTGGATGAACCCCGCAACCCGCTTCTTGAATATCTCCCACCACTCTGACTTACTACTACATAGGCCCAGTAAAGGTACCTGACTCTGAAGAAAATCCTCAAAGGACTGTCTTACCTCCACTTCCTCCAGGAGGGACGAATTCCGCTTCCAGTAACCTTTACCCATCCGGGGGGTCTCTGAAACATTCAGGGAAAACAAAATCATACAGTGATCGGAGAACTCCACCTCAACCACGGACACTGCGGAAGAGACGGCTTCCTCCTTTAAATAAAACCTATCTATTCTAGACCTGCGACTACCTTGATGATAGGTGAAACCCGCATGGCCCGAGGGGTTCCGGATGTGGGCATCCTCTAGGCGAGCTTCTCTAGCTATGCTAATCAGTGCCACAATATCGCAAGTCAGCGGACCATTGGAGCCTCTCCTATCTTGGGACCTCGTGACATTATTGAAGTCCCCTCCAAAGATCACCTGCCGACTCATAAAAAGAAAGGGCTTAATCCTCATAAAGAGATCTTTACGGCCCCGCTTAGTTTGCGGGGCATAGATGTTAATGAGCCGGAGCTCCTGCCCCTTCATGAGGACATCTAGGATCAGGCACCTCCCCATTTCTAATTCAATAACCCGTCGGCATTCAACAGGAGCGGTAAAAAGGACCGCCACCCCACTATACGGCTCAGCCACAAGAGACCAGTGGGAGGGCCCGTGCCTCCACTCTCTCCTGGCTTTTACCAGGGAGGCTAGATCTGACAACCTGGTCTCCTGTAAAAAGAAAATGTCGGCTTCAACGCGGCCGAGAAAATCAAAGGCTGCAAATCTAGCCGTATCAGATTTTATGCTGGCACAATTAATAGATGCCAGCGTCAATGGGGTGAGTGCCGCCATACAGGGTGATTGAGTTAGACGGCTTTCTATCCCTTACACCTTCTTCCTCTCCTTTCCCCCACCCCCATCTGAGTCAGAGGAAGACCCCTTACCCCTTTTAAGGCTGTGGGATAAATCCATCCCAGGATCTTTACCTTTGGAATCCAGAGTTGCCTTTCCCCTTGAGGAACCCACCTCAGGGGTGGAAGGCTCGGCGCCCCCTTGAGGCTGCACCACTTCCCGCCCCTCTTCCTCCCCCTCAAGCGGAGGAGGCGAGATAGTATCCCCGAGGGCCTCATACCGATTCGAGAGGACGATCAGAGGGTCGGAGACTGGGATGTTCCTTTTCAGGTCTGGGGCTGTAACAGAAGAGAGGAACAGAACCTCCTTACTTTTTCCCCTTTTCCTCCTCCTCTTCTTTTTACGGTCACCATTTAGTTTCTGCCCTCCCTCCTCCTCCTCATCCACTGTTTCGTATTGGGAAGAACTGGGCAATCTCACCCTCCTCTCTGCGAATTCTCCCGACCTCCTCATCCAACTCAGTCTCACCCAAAACCTCAGATTGCTGATCAACTGAGCTCATGCCTGGAGAGGGACCCAGAGCTACCCCTGGCACCTGGGAAATCTCCTGGACCCTCTCCAACCTGCGCTTCTCCTCTCGCCTCAGCTTAGAGGGGGTCTTGTGCTTCTCCCTCACTGGTTTTGGTGCCCCTTCTCCATGGCTGGTCCCCTCCCCCACTGAGGCAACCGACAGGCTCTCCCCAGCAGGAGTGGTCGCAGCATAGGAAAAGGAGCGCGGACACCGGCTGAAAGGGTGACCTAAGTCACCACACAAGTTACACCTAATCTGCCCACAGGTGGCTGCCAGGTGACCCACCCCACAGCAGAGGGCGCATATCTGCTGAGTGCAGTTTGCACTAAAATGGTTGGGGTCACCACACCTGTGACACAGCTTCGGCTGCCCTTGGTAGAAGACCTGAATCCTGTCGCGTCCAAGGAAGGTGGCCGAAGGGATGTGGGTGACTGTGTTCCCTGAACGCCTGAGACGGACGGAAAACGTCCAGGCCCCAGACCAGATCCCGTGTTCATCAAAATTCTTTCGGGGGACGTCCGTCACCTCCCCGTACCTGCCCAGCCAGGTCATGATATCGTAGCATGAAAGTGACTCATTACGGGTTAATACGGTCACCTTCTTCAGCATGCTTTGGCGGGATACCGCTTTTACAGCAAAATCACGCCATCCGGGCTCGTTCTTCATCAGCTCATAATTAGACCAGAAAAGATCAAGTCCCTCTGGCCTAACAAAGCTGACGTCAAACTCGGAGGAGCCGAAGGGGTGAATCAGGGCAAAGATGTCCCGAGCCCTGAAACACATCTGGAGCAGAAGCTCCACCACCTTGCCCCTTTGGGGGCACGCATCATTGCCAGTCCACACCAAACGGGCCACATTCCTGCGGCCAGCCTCCTGCCCGGGTGTATGGAGGGACCATACGATCTCCCCATCTTTTTCTCGGAACGCTCCAAGACCATGTCTCTCCACCCAAAAAGACAGGTCCACCTCCTTTCCCTCTCCTCTCCTAAGCGCCTCCAGGAGGCGCCGCTGCAAGTGACCATTTCCAGATTCCAAAGGTAAAGAACTCCCTGAACCTCCCGAACCCCCAGCCGCCACACTTGCATAACTCCTGGCGACTGGGGGGGGGCAGCCGGACCAGACCCCGACACACCAGAGCCACCAGCACTTACACCACAATCATTCCTCCCATCCATGACACTCCTCCTATTCATACCACTACCATTCCTCTCATCCACAGCACTACCACTCCTCCCATCTGCACCACTACCACTCCTCTCATTCACAGCACCACTCCTCTCATCCACAGCACTTCCACTCCTCCCATTCACAGCACTACCACTCCTCTCATCCACAGCACTACCACTCCTCCCATCTGCACCACTACCACTCCTCTCATTCACAGCACCACTCCTCTCATCCACAGCACTTCCACTCCTCCTATTCACAGCACTACCACTCCTCCCATCCACAGCACTACCACTCCTCCCATCCACAGCACTTCCACTCCTCCCATCCACAGCACTTCCACTCCTCCCATTCACAGCACTACCACTCCTCCCATTCACACCACTACTCCTCTCATCCACAGCACTTCCACTCCTCCCATTCACAGCACTACCACTCCTCTCATCCACAGCACTACTACTCCTCCCATTCACAGTACTACCACTCCTCTCATCCACACAGGTATTACTAAACCCTTTCAGTGCAGTAACTTTTTCACTCTTACTTTTGGCTGAGCTGGCCAGGATACACTGTAATGTTGCTGGTGCTGATGTCACTAACTCTGCCTCTGGCATCACATCTCTGCCACTGATGTCACTAGTTCCATCTCCTGACGTCACTTCCATGAGCAGGGCCGCCCCTCCTCCTTCATCATGTGACGTGTAGGAAATCCCCTCCCTCACAGGGGAAGTTTCCATTATGTCAGCACTTGCACTGAACGACCACATGGACTGTCCAGCTGATGCCCGGACACTCCCCCCCCCCCCCCACAGGGGTGTGCCCTGCAGCACCAGCAATGCCCAGGGGACCGCCCCCCACTTCAAGCCTGTCCTGCCCTTCCCTACCGACAGGACAGGAGGGCTTCTCAGCATCTCCCTCCGCCATCTTGGATTTCACACTGTACCCCCCGTGCTGGCCCCGCTCAACCTCAGAAGTGGGGTCTTGCAGAGTGGGGGGCCCAGCAGCCTGTACCGACTTCTCAGCCGGCCCAGACTGCTGGAAAGGACTAAATACAAAACGGGTGACTTCTCCCACTTTCCTCTTCTTTTTGCTCCTCTGCCCTTTCTTCTTCCCTCCTTCAGGGCCCAGATCATCACCAAAAGAAAAGTTCTGGAAATGAGTGGGGGATTCCTGCAGGATGATGGCCCTGAGCACCCCGCCATCACTGTCCTCCTCGCTCTCATCAGCAGATGACACAGGTAAGGCCACCATTTGAGCAGCAGCAAGGTGGTCTTCACTGAGGGGGGGCTAGGGGTGACACAGACAGCAGGGGCCCCACCATCCAACACCACACTCTCACTCTCCACCCTCCCCTCAGCCTCTCCGACAATCTCTGACTGTTCCACCTCCTCCTCCTCCTCACCGTAACTACTCTCCCCATCATCCACCACCTCCTTACCTGGGGATTTCATGGCGGTGAATCTGTCCTTGTTTAGCAATTTTTCTCGGAAAAGTCCACTGCCTTCCAAAAGGACCTTTCTCCTTTCTTCCAACTCCTTAATCTCTGTTTACCGGGCGTGTATTCTCACCCTCAGCTCGGGTCGTTTTTTCTTGGGACCCCTGTCAGCCAGGTTTTGGGCCAGGCGCAAATCCTCCCTGGCTGCCTTTAGTTCTTTCCCACAGCGGTCGTACTCTGTAAACCGAGCCGTCATCCTGGAGCAATATATTTCCGTGGACTCTTTCGGGTCTCGGTTGCCCCACATCTCAACATTCTGCAGGCTTTTCTTGGCCTTCCTGCCACTAGTGGCCTTTCCACTACTCTCCGTTGCCTGGGGAGCAGGGACCACATTACTGCGGTCCCTGCTAGATTTTCTCACACAGGCCGGAAGACTGGCTGTAGTTGGCTTCTCTCCACCCCCCGCCAGCCTGGAACAGGAAGTGGAGCCCCGAGATTCCCGGGGCTCCATGCAGGGAGGCTCTCCCCAGGAGTCTGTCACCCTCCTGGGAAAAGCTGTTAGAACACCTGCCTCTGTAGTCTGCTTGGAAGTCCTGGAGAGCTCAAACAGGGACACACCCGCACGCTTCTCACACTGAACTGGTGTGTTTCACAGGAAGTGCTCTCTGCTGATACCTCTGTCCATGTCAGGAACTGTCCAGAGTAGGAGCAAATCCCCATAGCAAACCTCTCCTGCTCTGGAAAGTTCCTGACATGGACAGAGGTGTCAGCAGAGAGCACATCCTGTGAAACACAGCTGTTCAGTGTGAGAAGTGTGCGGGTGTGTCCTTGTTTGAGCTCTCCAGGACTTCCAAGAGAACTAAAGAGGCAGGTGTTCTAACTGCTTTTCCCAGGAGGGTGGCAGACTCCTGGGGAGAGCCTCCCCTGCATGGAGCCCCGGAAATCTCGAGCCTCCACTCCCCGTTCTTCCAGGCTGGCGGGGGGTGGAGAGAAAACTGCAACAGCCATTGTTCCGGCCGGAGGAAGAAAATCTGGCAGAGTCTGCAGCAATGCAGGCTCTGCTTCCACGGCGACGGGTGCCAACCAGAGATCTGGAGGAAGCAAGGCGAGGAGGAAAAAAGTGGAGATGTGGGCAGAGAGAGGGCCCAAGGAGTCGAGCGATACATACTGCTCCCGCATGGCCGCATGCTTTGCGGAATATGACCAGTGCGGTAAGGAGCTGAGGATGGCCAGGGAGGATCTACGTGTGGCTCAGAATCTGGTGAGCACGGGGTCCAAAAAGAACAGGCCAGAGCTAAGAAAGAGGATCACAGCGCTGAAAAGCGAGATTGTGAAGCTGGAGGAGAGGAGAGACGAGATCCTGGAGGGAAGCGGTCTTTTCCAGGAAAAGCTGATTAATGAAGACCGGTTTGCCGCCACGAAATCCCCAGGTAAGGTGGAGGTGGATGATGGGGAGAGTAGTGGCGGTGAAGAAAGTGAGGATGGTGGTAATGAGGAAAAGGATGAGAATGTGGAGGAAGACGCTGTGCCTGTGGCTGCTCCCTGTGACACCCAGGCCACCCAGGACAGCTATATTGAACCGGCCCAGGTGGCTCTTCCTTCAAGTGAGAGCGAGGAGGATGATGTGGAGAGTGAGGCTGGGGGATTGCTAAGGGCGATAGTCATGCAGGAGTCCCCAGCCCACCTCCAGCATTTCACCTTTGGTGATGATCTCTGTGATGATGTGGCAGTTAAGAGGAAAAAGCAAAAGACACAAGAATCAGTGAAGTACGTGTTTGTTCCTTTCCACCAGTCTGGGCCAGCTGCAAAGCTGGTTCAGGCTGCTGGGCCCCCCAGACTGCCAGACTCCGTTTCTGTGGTGGAACGGAGCCAGCATGGGGGGTACAGCATGGCGTCAGTAAAAGCTGCAGACGCAAAAGATGTGAAGCCCACCCATCCTGCCGGTAGGGAGGGGCAGGATGGGCTCATGGTGGGCAGCGCGAGTTATGCCCCTGTGTGCTCGGGGGGCGGTTCCCCGAGTACTGTGGGCATTACCGGCACTGCGGGGCACTCCCCTGTGAGGGGGGGGGAGTGTCCGGGCGCCGGGATTATCCACAGAGCCTGTGAAGTTGGGTGAAGCAGGTGCTGGCGCTGTGGGAGGAGCTGGGGTGCGCCCGGTGGGGCAGCCCCAGAATCAAGATATGATATCATTCATGAAGGAGAAACCATCGGCGTCGACCCCAGCAGCGGCTAAGCCAGCACAAAGGACTTTACTAAAGCCAGCCATACTACAAGTCCCAGCCAGCCCAGAATTTGTTAGTCAGGACAAGAATGTAGGATGTGATATTGATGGGTGTAGTAGTGTTGTGGGTGAGAGGAGTGTATGTGGGAGTGTCAGTGGATTGAATGTTGATGGGAGTGGTAGTAGTATGGCTGGAAATAAAGAGGTGGAGAGTTGTGGTGTGAATGGTGTTGTAAGTGGTTCTGGCTCTGGGTCTGGTCCGGCTGCCCCCCCGGCAGTGACTGCTCCTAGGAGCTATGCTAATGTCGCTGCCGGGGGTTCAGGGGGGTCCCCGTCTCCGTCCGGCCCTGGGGGCCATTTGCAACAGCGCCTCCTGGAGGCTCTACGCAGGGGTGACAGGTCGATCCAGGTAGAGGGAAGGGGTGAGGTCGACCTGTCTTTCTGGATAGAGAGGCACGGTTTGGGGGCTTTCCGAGAGCGGAATGGGGAGGTGGTCTGGTCCCTCCCGACAACCGGGCAGGACAATAACCGTAGGAATGTGGTCCGTCTGATTTGGAGGGGCGAGGATGCGTGTCCACCTCGCGCTAAAGTGGTTGAGCTCCTCCTTCAGATGGAATTCAGGGCGAGTGACATCTTTGCCCTGATTCACCCCTATGGATCGTCTGAGTTTGACGTCAGTTTCGTTCGGCCAGAGGGTCTCGAACTCTTCTGGTCGAATTACGAAGTGGCAAAAAACGAGCCCGGCTGGCGGGATTTCGCCGTAAAGGCGATTTCCCGTCAGAATGCTGTCAAGAAGGTGACCGTTTTGACCCGTAACGAGTCACTTTCTTGTTATGACATCATGACCTGGCTTGGACGGTATGGGGATGTGACGGACATGCCCAAGAAAAACTTGGATGAGCACGGGATCTGGTCTGGGGCCTGGATGTTTTCCGTCAAACTCAAGCGTTCAGGGAGTACGGTTTCCCACATTCCGTCAGCCGCCTTCCTTGGACGTGATAGGATCCAGGTCTTCTACCAGGGGCAGCCTAAGGTCTGTCACAGGTGTGGCAGCCCCACCCACTTTAGCGCAGCCTGTACTCTACAGGTCTGCGCTTTGTGTGATGGGGTGGGACATCTGGCCGCATCCTGTAGGCAGATCCGGTGCCACCTGTGTGGTGTCCTTGGGCACCCATTTAGCCGTTGTCCTAGCGCCTTCGCCCGTGCAGCGGCCGCTCCGGCTGAGGAGAGCTGTGAAGTTGCCTCGGCCGGGGAGGGTATGGGCAGGGATGGGGGTGCAACAGGGCTCGTGAGGAGGAAAAAGGGCCCCGCCAAACTAAGGCGGGAGGAAAATCGTAGAAGGAGTAGGGAGCTGGAGAGTGCCCAGGTGACGGGGGTAGCTCCGGCCTCTGCTCCTGAAGCTGGCCCTGTAACCGCTGAAGCCCTGGAGGAGGATGTGCTGGATGGGGAGATCAGGAGGCTTCACAGAGAGGAAGGCAATATGGCCGACCCTTCCGATTCCTCCCACTATGAAAGTGTGGATGAGGAGAGTGGGGAGAGGCCTAAAAAGAAAGACAAGGGCAAAAGGAAAGGGAGAAAGAAGAGGTCAGAGCCCTCTGTTCCTTGTACTACGGGCCAGGTTCAAAACGGAAGCCTGACTGCCCCCCCTCTGGTTGACCTGTCAAACCGGTACCTCGTCCTCGATACCATCTCCTCCCCCTCCTTGGCTGGGGAGGGTGAGGGCGAGGTGCCTAGGGAGAAAGAGCCTCTGGGAGGAACTGGGCCCTGTCCTATTGAGGCACCTTCCTCAGAGGGCAGGGCTAGACCGGGGCCGGACGGAGACGGGGATAATATGGATCTATCTGAATCGAAAAAAAGATCCAAGAGTGGTCCTGCCCTCTCGTCTTCTTCGGGGGATGAGGGGGCAAAAAAGAAGGGAAAACAAAAGTAAAGGGTGTGGCCGTCTAATTTAATCACCCTGTATGGCGGCACTCACCCCATTGATGCTGGCATCTATTAATTGTGCCAGCATAAAGTCGGATACGGCTAGATTCGCAGCCTTTGATTTTCTCGGCTGCGTTGAAGCCGACATTTTCTTTTTACAGGAGACCAGGTTGTCAGATCTAGCCTCTCTGGTAAAAGCCAGAAGAGAGTGGAGGCGTGGTCCCTCCCACTGGTCTCTTGCGGCTGAGCCGTATAGTGGGGTGGCGGTCCTTTTTACCGCTCCTGTTGAATGCCGACGGGTTATTGAATTAGAAATGGGGAGGTGCCTGATCTTAGATGTCTTGATGAAGGGACAAGAGCTCCGGCTCATTAACATCTACGCCCCGCAAAGTAAGCGGGGCCGTAAAGATCTCTTTATGAGGATTAAGCCCTTTCTTTTTACGAATCGGCAGGTGATCTTTGGAGGGGACTTCAATAATGTCACGAGGTCCCAAGATAGGAGAGGCTTCAATAGTCCGCTGACTTGCGATAGTGTGGCGCTGATTAGCATAGCTAGAGAAGCTCGCCTAGAGGATGCCCACATCCGGAGCCCCTCGGGCCACGCGGGTTTCACCTATCATCAAGGTAGTTGCAGGTCTAGGATAGATAGGTTTTATTTAAAGGAGGAAGCCGTCTCTTCTGCAGTGTCTGTGGTTGAGGTGGAGTTCTCCGATCACTGTATGATTTTGTTTTCCCTGAATGTTTCAGAAACCCCCCGAATGGGAAAAGGTTATTGGAAGCTGAATTCGTCCCTCCTGGAGGAAGCGGAGATAAGACAGTCCTTTGAGGATTTTCTTCAGAGTCAGGTACCTTTACTGGGCCTATGTAGTAGTAAGTCAGAGTGGTGGGAGATATTCAAGAAGCGGGTTGCGGGGTTCTTCCGCCAGCTCTCGAGCCTCAGGTCCCTGAACAGGTATCGCCTGTATCAGGGTCTGAGGAGGAAACTCGAGCTTCTTGTCTCGACTGGAGGTAGCCAAGAGGATATCTCCAGAGTGAAGTCCTTGCTGATGAGGTGTCAGTACGATAGGCACGCATCTTTGGTTTTTGAGAGGGATTTCGGGAAGTACCGCTCGCCCGACCCTTACAGAAACTGTAAGATGTCAGTGAGTAGTAAAGTCATTTCAGGACTGATTGATAGTACAGGATCTCTGAATCGGTCCAGATCAGGGATCTTGGAGATCGTCAGATCCTTCTACTCTCACCTCTTGGGAAGGAAGGATCTGGATCGGGATGTGATGTCGGGTTTCCTGGCTGAAACCATTCCTGAGCCAGGGGTAGACCCCTCTCTTGGCATTTTGGCAGAAGAGATCAGGGAAGAGGAAGTGAGACTGGCGATCGAGGGGCTTGCCCCCAAGAAGTCGCCAGGTCCGGATGGCTTAACATCTGAGTGGTACAGGACCTTTAAGGAGTCTTTAGCTCCCCTCTTGACTGAGGTATTCAATGAGTGTCTCTCCTTGGGCACTCTGCCGAAGTCAATGAGGTGGTCAGCCCTGATTCTTCTCTCAAAGGGTAAAGATCCCAGCCGTATTGAGAATTGGAGACCCATAGCTCTTCTCAATACGGACAGGAAGCTTCTGGCCAAGATACTGTTTAATCGGCTGGTGAAGTTTGAACCCCGGCTCCTTTCGGAGGCCCAGCACTGCACTGTTCCAGGCCGAAGCACCTTAAGTGCTGTCCTTAGTGTCAGGGAGGCAGTGGAGCGGAGTAGTGCGGGTTTCTGGAAGGGGTACTTGCTGTCCTTGGATCAGGCCAAAGCATTTGATCGGGTGAACCACGAGTACCTCTGGTCCGTCCTCCTGAGATATGGCTTACCGAGTACTTTTGTTAATTGGCTTAAGATCTTGTATGCAGGGGCAGAGAGTTTCCCACTGGTGAACGGGTGGTCTGGCCACTCTTTTGGAGTGGGGTCTGGAGTCCGTCAGGGTTGTCCTTTGAGCCCGCTGTAATATGTGTTCGCGATCGATCCCTTCCTTAGGAGGGTGAGTTGCGGACCGTTAGCGGGAGTCGGGATGAGTTTGGCGGAGCCGGGGGCCATCCAGGGGGTAGTGGCGTACGCCGACGATGTCACTATTTTCGTCTCCTCGAGAGAGGGGGTTGATGTGGTGATGTCGGAGGTGGAACGCTACTCGGAGGCATCCGGGTCTAAGATCAACCGGGATAAGTGTGAGAGTCTCTGGCTGGGAGGGGGGGATCCCACGTTTGATCTCCCGGACACCCTTCCAGGGCCCCAAGAATCAGCAAAAGTCTTAGGCATCACATTTGGCCAGGATGATTATCCCACCAAAAATTGGGATGGTAAGCT
Organism: Hyla sarda; assembly: GCF_029499605.1. Classification (NCBI taxonomy): domain Eukaryota; kingdom Metazoa; phylum Chordata; class Amphibia; order Anura; family Hylidae; genus Hyla; species Hyla sarda. The sequence goes on along the minus strand of NC_079190.1, from coordinate 32,725,060 downwards.
CCAGGATGCCACTCAGAAGGTGGACCAGTGGAAGGGTTGGTCTTTGACCCTCAGGGAAAGGGTACACCTGATCAAATCGTACCTGCTCTCCTTGTTTATCTATCTGGGCAGCGTATGTATCTTGCCAGAGGCTTACTACACTAGGATCTACAGCCTGTTTTTTCAACTGCTATGGGAGAACAGGATGAACCTAGTCAAGAGGGAGGTTACGTACCGCACGAGGAGACTAGGGGGTTTATCTATGGTAAACCCTGTGGTGTTCTTAACAAACACCTTTTTAAAAGCTAACATCTCAAACCTCTGGTCAGAGAGGGCTCCTCCGTGGGTACTCTCCTGCAGGGAATGGTTTCGGCCTTTCTTCCAGGAATGGGAGACAGGAGGGCAAGTGAAGGACCTCCGTACGCCCCATGGATATCTTCCGGCTTACGCTACCCCGACTCTGAAGGCGATACGTCGGTGGGGTCTTGGAGTGTGGGAGATCAGGACCCAGTCAAGGCAGTTCCTTGACAAACGGGTTCTGTTGACCCACTTCCAGAAGCCTCTGGCGCTCAGGGACTGCCCAGGTCGGGATCTGAGGGTGGGGTTGTACCTTTTAAACATGAAAAGGATCCCCCAGAAGTTTTGGGACTTGGCCTGGCGCTGCTTTCAGGGGAAGCTATATGTAAGGGACAACCTGAAGTGCAGGAACTCTGATGACCGGGGATGTCCCCGAGAAGAGTGTGGGGACACGCTGGAAAGCATGGACCACTTCCTGCTTCATTGTCCCTTTAATATAGGGGTTTACAACCGGGTGGGCGCTTCCATCGGCTGGAGTCAACTTGCCGGCCTTACCTATCAGGAGTGGGCTTATGGGGCATTCAGGACACTGGGTGGCCGAGACCGGGGCACTTTATTCTTAGTTAGTTTAGTGATTAGGTACTACACGTGGAATGCACGGTGTTTAGTGTCGACCCAGCAGAAAATCCTCTCCGAGGTGGAGGTCTGTAGGAATATCACCGGTGACCTCGGGAAGATCAGGTCTTTGGAGTATGGCAGTCTTGGTACCAGTAGGGCTTCTCTCCTGTGGAGAGGGTTTTCTTTTGATGTGCCCTAGGTACTAGATCTTTTGGGTAGAGTACCTTTATTTTGGATAGGGGAAGTGTGATAGGGATAGAGATAGGGTGAGAGTAGGGTTAGCTTTAATGGAGGGATAGAATTAGGGAGAATTGTAGGGGGAGTTAGGAAAAGAGTAAAAAATTATTTTGGTGTATCAAGTCTGCCATCCTTCTCCCTGGTGGTGGGCTAATGCATGTGCACACTAGTTTTTTGTTTTGTTTTAAGCTGATATGGCATGAAGGGCTTACAGGCGACCAAACTTGGGCCTAAAGTGGGTTGTGGTTCAGTGTCTGTTAGTTAGTATGTATAAGTATGTGTATAAGTTGGTTGGGTGGAGTGCTAGGTGGGGAGGGTGTATTTGTGGATGGTGGTGTGTTTTCGTGTTTTTGGGGGACCTGACATGGGTCAGTTAAGGACAGAACTTTGTAAACTGTAGAGGAACGGTATGGACTCTGACCCATGTGCAGGAGGGGTGGTGTGGGTGAGGGCACAGTTCTAGTGTAGGGATTTCCTGTTTTTTTTTTTATTTTTTTTTTTGTAGGTTTCTGTAAATAGGGTGCATATATTTATGTTTATATACTATATTTTATTAATTTCTATTAGTGATTTTGTATCTATTTGGTTTTGTATCTACATTGTTTTATATTGTCTCATATTATAGTTATGGCAGTCGGACCAGTTGTTGTGTTATGTGTTTTTGTTTATTTATTTATATTTTTAATTTTTATATTTTTAATTTATTTATTTTCCCCTTTTGTTTTGTTTCCCGAGTATGGATGGTTTTGAGTCACAGCCGGGTAGTGCTAATTTTATGTTTATGTTTAAGCCAAGTTGTGCTGTTTATTTTTATTTATTTATTTATTTATTTTTATAATTATTATTATTAATTTTTTTTTTTTTCCCCCCCCCCCCCCCCGAGTATGGATGGTTTGAGTTACAGCCAGGTAGTGCTAATTTTATGTTTATGTTTAAGCCAAGTTGTGCTGTTTTTATGTTCATTTTTGGTATGTGTGTCAGTGTGTTTTTGTTTGTTTGTTTTCTTTTTGCTTTGTAAAGCTGGGCTGGCCGGTTAGGCAGGGTTTTGTTTTTGATTTATATTATAGCTGGTTAAGCTTGTTTTTTGTTGTATTGGATAAGTTTTGTATTTTTATAATAAAAAGAGTGTCAGCAGAGAGCACTTCCTGTAGTCCTGAGCAGCTTGGTGTGCAGCTCATTCGGGTGTGTCTCTTTGTGTGCTCCAGAGACTTCCAGCAGACCAGAGCAGGTGTTTCATCAGCCTCCCCAGGAGTGTGGCAGCCTCCTCGGGAGAGCCTCCCTGCATGGCGTCCCTGGCCTCCACCTCCCGTTCTTCAAGGCTGGCGGGGGGTGGAGAGCAAATAGCAACAGCCATTCCGGCCCGGGGTAGAAGATCTGGCAGAGTCTGCAGCAATGCAGGCTCTGCTCCCCCGACAACAGGTACCAGCCAGAGATCTGGTGGACAAAAGGCAAGGAGGAGAAGTGTGGAGTTGTGGGTAGAGCGAGGGCCCAAGGAGTCCAGTGCCAACTACTGCTACCGTCTGGCCGCGAGGTTTGCTGAGTATGATCGGTGCGGCAAGGATCTGAAGTTGGCCAGAGAAGATCTGCGAGGCGCTCAGAATCTGGTGAACACTGCACCAAAAAAGAACAGGCCAGAGTTAAGGAAAAAGATCGCAGCACTGAAAGCTGAGATTGTGCAGCTGGAGGAGAGGAGAGCAGAGATCTTGGAGGGGAGCGGTCTCTTTAAGGAAAAGTTTGAGAACGACAGCCGGTTTGCCGCCACGAAATCCCCAGGTAAGGTGGAGGTGGATGTTGGGGAGAGTAGTGGCGGTGAAGATAGTGAGGATGGTGGTGAAGCTGTAAAGGAGGAGGAGAAGGTGGAAGAAAGTGCACAAGTTGTGGAGATGGATGCTGTTCCTGTGGCTACTCCCTATGACACCAAAACACAGGACAGCTACATTGAGCCAGCACAGGTGGCACTACCATCAAGCGATAGTGAGGAGGATGTGGAAAGTGAGGCTGGGGGATTGTTGAGGGCGATCATAATGCAGGAGTCCCCAGCCCACCTCCAGAATTTTACCTTTGGAGAAGATCAGTGTGAGGATGTGGTGGTGAAGCGAAAAGCTAAGAAACAAAAGATTCAGGAAACAGTACAATATGTGTTTGTTCCCTTCCAGCAGTCTGGGCCAGCTGCAAAGCTGGTTCAGGCTGCTGGGCCCCCCAGACTGCCAGACCCCGTTTCTGTGGTGGAACGGAGCCAGCATGGGGGGTACAGCATGGCGTCAGAAAAGGCAGAGGGCGCAATAGATGTGAAGCCCACCCATCTTGCCGGTAGGGAGGGGCAGGATGGGCTGATGGTGGGCAGTGGCGAGGCAAGCTATGCTGCCGTGTGCTCGGGGGGCGGTTCCCCGAGTGCTATGGGCATTACCGGCACTGCAGGGCACTCCCCTGTGAGGGAGGGGAGTGTCCGGGTGCCGATGGGGGATAGTGGTAGGTCTGTGTGCTCGGGGGGCGGTCCTCCGAGTACTGTGTATTCTGTGGGCGCTGCGGGGCACTCCTCTGTGAGGGGGGGGGGAGTGTCCGGGCGCCGGCATCATCCACAGAACCCGTGTGGTTGGGAAAAGTAGGTGCTGTCACTGTGGGAGGAGCTGGGGTGCGCCCGGAGGGGCAGCCCCAGACTCCGGAAGTGACTTCAGCTATGGAGCAGGAACTATCAGCATCGACCCCTGCAGCTAAGCCAGAAAAAAAGAGTGTAATAAAACCTGCAACACTACAAGTCCCAGCCAGCCCAGAAAATGTTAGTCAGGGTAAGAGTGCTGGATGTGAGAATGCTGAGTGTGGAAGTGTTGTGGATGAGAGGAGTGTATGTGGGAGAGTCAGTGGAGTGAATGATGGTGGGAGTAGTAGTGGTATGAATGGGAAGAAAGATGATGAGAAGAGTGGTGTGAATGGTGTTATTAGTGGTTCTGGGTTTGGTTCTGGGTCTGGTCCGGCTGCCCCCCCGGTAGTGACTGCTCCTAGGAGCTATGCCAATGTCGCTGCCGGGGGTTCAGGGGGGTCCCCGTCTCCGTCCGGCTCTGGAGGCCTCTTGCAACAGCGCCTCCTGGAGGCTCTACGCAGGGGTGACAGGTCGATCCAGGTAGAGGGAAGGGGTGAGGTCGACCTGTCTTTCTGGATAGAGAGGCATGGTTTGGGGGCTTTTCGAGAGAGGAATGGGGAGGTGGTCTGGTCCCTCCCGACATCCGGGCAGGACAATAACCGTAGGAATGTGGTCCGTCTGATTTGGAGGTCAAAAGTGGTTGAGCTCCTCCTTCAGATGGAATTCAGGGCGAGCGACATCTTTGCCCTGATTCACCCCTATGGTTCGTCTGAGTTTGACGTCAGTTTCGTTCGGCCGGAGGGTCTTGAACTCTTCTGGTCGAACTACGAAGTGGCGAAGAACGAGCCCGGCTGGCGGGATTTCGCCATAAAGGCGATTTCCCGTCAGAACTCTGTGAAGAAAGTGACCGTTTTGACCCGTAACGAGTCGCTTTCATGTTATGACATCATGACCTGGCTCGGACGGTATGGGGATGTGACGGACATGCCCAAGAAAAACTTTGATGAGCACGGGATCTGGTCCGGGGCCTGGACGTTTTCCGTCAAACTCAAGCGTTCAGGGAGTACAGTTGCCCACATTCCGTCAGCCGCCTTCCTTGGACGTGATAGGATCCAGGTCTTCTACCAGGGGCAGCCTAAGGTCTGTCACAGGTGTGGCAGCCCCACCCACTTTAGCGCAGCCTGTACTGTGCAGGTCTGCGCTTTGTGTGGTGGGGTGGGTCATCTGGCCGCATCCTGTAGGCAGATCCGGTGCCACCTGTGTGGTGTCCTCGGACACCCTTTCAGCCGTTGTCCTAGCGCCTTCGCCCGTGCAGCGGCCGCTCCGGCTGAGGAGAGCTGTGAAGTTGCCTCGGCTGGGGAGGGCACGGGCAGGGATGGGGGCGCAACAGGGCTAGTGAGGAGGAAAAAGGGCCCCGCCAAACTAAGGCGGGAGGAAAATCGGAGGAGGAGTAGGGAGCTGGAGAGTGCCCAGGTGGCGGGGGTAGCTCCGGCCCCTGCTCCTGAAGCTGGCCCTGTAACCGCTGAAGCCCAGGAGGAGGACGTGCTGGATGAGGAGGTCAGGAGGCTGCGCAAAGAGGAGGGCAATATGGCCGACACTTCCGATTCCTCCCACTATGAAAGTGTGGATGAGGAGAGTGGAGAGAGGCCTAAAAAAGACAAGGGCAAAAGAAAAGGGAGAAAGAAGAGGTCAGAGCCCTCTGTTCCCTGTACTACGGGCCAGGTCCAAAACGGAAGCCTGATTGCCCCCCCTCTGATTGACCTGTCAAACCGGTACCTCGTCCTCGATACCATCTCCTCCCCCTCCTTGAAGGGGGAAGGTGAGGGCCAGGTGCCTAGGAAGAAGGAGCCTCCGGGGGGAACTGGGCCCTGTCCTATTGAGGCTCCTTCCTTGGAGGGCAGGGCTAGACCGGGGCCGGATGTAGATGGGGATCAAATGGACCAAACTGAATCAAAAAAAAGAACTAAGAGTGGTCCTGCCCTCTCATCTTCTTCGGAGGATGAGGGGGCTAAAAAGAAGGGAAAGAAAAAGTAAAGGGTGTGGCCGTCTAATTTAATCACCCTGTATGGCGGCACTCACCCCATTGACGCTGGCATCTATTAACTGTGCCAGCATAAAGTCAGATACGGCTAGATTCGCAGCCTTTGATTTTCTCGGCCGCGTTGAAGCCAACATTTTCTTTTTACAGGAGACCAGGTTGCCAGATCTAGCCTCTCTGGTAAGAGCCAGAAGAGAGTGGAGGCTTGGTCCCTCCCACTGGTCTCTTGCGGCTGAGCCGTATAGTGGGGTGGCGGTCCTTTTTACCGCTCCTGTTGAATGCCGACGGGTTATTGAATTAGAAATGGGGAGGTGCCTGATCTTAGATGTCTTCATGAAGGGACAAGAGCTTCGGCTCATTAACATCTACGCCCCGCAAACTAAGCGGGGCCGTAAAGATCTCTTTATGAGGATTAAGCCCTTTCTTTTTACGAGTCGCCAAGTGATCTTTGGAGGGGACTTCAATAATGTCACGAGGTCCCAAGATCGGAGAGGCTCCAATGGTCCGCTGACTTGTGATAGTGTGGCACTGATTAGCATAACTAGAGAAGCTCGCTTAGAGGACGCCCACATCCGGAGCCCCTCGGGCCACGCGGGTTTCACCTATCATCAAGGTAGTCGCAGGTCTAGGATAGATAGGTTTTATTTGAAGGAGGAAGCCGTCTCTTCCGCAGTGTCCGTGGTTGAGGTGGAGTTTTCCGATCACTGTATGATTTTGTTTTCCCTGAATGTTTCAGAGACCCCCCCGAATGGGAAAAGGTTATTGGAAGCTGAATTCGTCCCTCCTGGAGGAAGCGGAGATAAGACAGTCCTTTGAGGATTTTCTTCAGAGTCAGGTACCTTTACTGGGCCTTTGTAGTAAGTAGTAAGTCAGAGTGGTGGGAGATATTCAAGAAGAAGGTTGCGGGGTTCTTCCGCCAGCTCTCGAGCCTCAGGTCCCTGAACAGGTACCGCCTGTATCAGGGTCTGAGGAGGAAACTCGAGCTCCTTGTCTCGACTGGAGGTAGCCGGGAGGATATCTCCAGAGTGAAATCCTTGCTGATGAGGTGTCAGTACGATAGGCACGCATCTTTGGTTTTTGAGAGGGATTTCGGGAAGTACCGCTCGCCCAACCCTTACAGAAACTGTAAGATGTCAGTGAGTAGTAAAGTCATTTCAGGACTGATTGATAGTACAGGATCTCTGAATCGGTCCAGATCAGGGATCTTGGAGGTCGTCAGATCCTTCTACTCGCACCTCTTGGGGAGGAAGGATCTAGATCGAGACAGGATGTCGGCTTTCCTGGCTGAAACCATTCCTGAGCCAGGGGTAGACCCTTCTCTTGATGTTTTGGCAGAAGAAATCAGGGAAGAGGAAGTGAGACTGGCGATCGAGGGGCTTGCCCCTAAGAAGTCGCCAGGTCCGGATGGCTTAACATCCGAGTGGTACAGGACCTTTAAGGAGTCTTTAGCTCCCCTCTTGACTGACGTATTCAATGAGTGTTTCTCCTCGGGCACTCTGCCAAAGTCAATGAGGAGGTCAGCCCTGATTCTTCTGTCAAAGGGTAAAGATCCTAGCCGTATTGAGAATTGGAGGCCCATAGCTCTTCTCAATACGGACAGGAAGCTACTGGCTAAGACAGTGTTTAATCGGCTGGTGAAGTTTGCACCCCGGCTCCTTTCGGGGGCCCAGCACTGCTCTGTTCCAGGCCGAAGCACCTTAAGTGCTGTCCTTAGTGTCAGGGAGGCAGTGGAGCGGAGTAGTGCAGGTCTTTGGAAGGGGTACTTGCTGTCCTTGGATCAGGCCAAAGCATTTGATCGGGTGAACCACGAGTACCTATGGTCCGTCCTCCTGAGATATGGCTTACCAACTACTTTTGTTAATTGGATTAAGATCTTGTATGCAGGGGCAGAGAGTTTCCCGCTGGTGAACGGGTGGTCTGGCCGCTCTTTTGAGGTGGGATCCGGAGTCCGTCAGGGTTGTCCTTTGAGCCCGCTTTTATACGTGTTCGCAATCGATCCCTTCGTCCGGAGGGTAGATTGTGGGCCGTTGGCGGGAGTCGGGATGAGTCTGGCGGAGCCGGCTGTCAACCAGAGAGTGGTGGCGTACGCTGACGATGTCACTATTTTCGTCTCCTCGAGAGAGGAGGTCGATGTGGTGATGTCGGAGGTGGACTGCTACTCGGAGGCATCTGGGTCTAAGATCAACCGGGATAAGTGTGAGAGTCTCTGGCTGGGAGGGGGGGATCCCACGTTTGATCTCCCGGACACCCTCTCAGGGCCCCAAGAATCAGCAAAAGTCTTAGGCATCACATTCGGCCAGGATGATTATCCCACCAAAAACTGGGATGGTAAGCTCCAGGATGCCGCTCAGAAGGTGGACCAGTGGAAGGGTTGGTCTATGACCCTCAGGGAAAGGGTACACCTGATCAAATCGTACCTGCTCCCCTTGTTTATCTATCTGGGCAGCGTATGTATCTTGCCAGAGGCCTACTACACTAGGATCTACAGCCTGTTTTTCCAACTGTTATGGGGGAACAGGATGAACCTAGTCAAGAGGGAGGTTACGTACCGCACGAGGAGACTAGGGGGTTTATCTATGGTAAACCCTGTGGTGTTCTTTACGAACACCTTCTTGAAAGCCAACATCGCAAACCTCTGGTCAGAGAGGGCTTCTCCGTGGGTACTCTCCTGCAGGGAATGGTTTCGGCCTTTCTTCCAGGAATGGGAGAGAGGAGGGCGAGTGAAGGACCTCCGTACGCCCCATGGATATCTTCCGGCTTACGCTACCCCGACTCTGAAGGCGATACGTCGGTGGGGTCTGGGAGTGTGGGACATCAGGACCCAGTCAAGGCAGTTCCTTGACAAACGGGTTCTGTTGACCCACTTCCAGAAGCCTCTGGCGCTCAGGGACTGCCCAGGTCGGGATCTGAGGGTGGGGTTGTATCTTTTGAACATGAAAAGGATCCCCCAGAAGATTTGGGACTTGGCCTGGCGCTGCTTTCAGGGGAAGTTATATGTAAGGGACAACCTGAAGTGTAGGAACTCTGATGACCGGGGATGTCCCCGAGAAGAGTGCGGGGACACGCTGGAAAGCATGGACCACTTCCTGCTTCATTGTCCCTTTAATATAGGGGTTTACAACCGGGTGGGCGCTTCCATCGGCTGTAGTCAACTTGCCGGCCTTACCTATCCAGAGTGGGCTTATGGGGCATTCAGGTCCCTGGGTGGCCGAGACCGGGGCACTTTATTCTTAGTTAGTTTAGTGGTTAGGTACCACACGTGGAGTGCACGGTGTTTAGTGTCGACCCAACAGAAAATCCTCTCCGAGGTGGAGGTCTGTAGGAATATCACCGGTGACCTCGGGAAGATCAGGTCTTTGGAGTATGGCAGTCTTGGTACCAGTAGGGCTTCTCTCCTATGGAGAGGTTTTTCTTTTGATGTGCCCTAGGTACTAGGCCCTTAAGGTGAAGTACCTTATTTTGGCCAGGGATAGTGTATATATCTTAGGGTGAGTATAGGGTCAGTTTCATGAAGGGATAGTGATAGGGTTAGAGGTTGATAGGGAGACGAATTTAAATTTCATTTTATCAGGATTGCCATCCTTCTTCCTGGTGGGGGCTATGCATGTCACCTAAGCCTTTTGTTTTGTTTTCTATGGATGGATTGTAAAGGGCTTGCAGGCAACCAAACTTGGACCTTGTGGTTTTGGTGTATTGTACTGTTAATATTGCTTTGTTGTAGAGTATGTAAATATTGTTTTGTATATATTGTTCTGTTTACATTAGGTGGGTGTTACGCCTAGCGCTCCGGGTCCCCGCTCCTCCCCGGAGCGCTCACGGCGTCTTTCTCCCTGCAGCGCCCCGGTCAGTCCCGCTGACCGGGAGCGCTGTACTGTCATGGCCGTCGGGGATGCGATTCGCACAGCGGGACGCGCCCGCTCGCGAATCGCATCCCAGGTCACTTACCCGTCCCGGTCCCCTGCTGTCTTGTGCTGGCGCGCGCGGCTCCGCTCTCTAGGGCGCGCGCGCGCCAGCTCTCTGAGACTTAAAGGGCCAGTGCACCAATGATTGGTGCCTGGCCCAATTAGCTTAATTGGCTTCCATCTGCTCCCTGGCTATATCTGATCTCCTCCCTTGCACTCCCTTGCCGGATCTTGTTGCCTTGTGCCAGTGAAAGCGTTTAGTGTGTCCAAAGCCTGTGTACCTGAACTTCTGCCATCCATCCTGACTACGAACCTTGCCGCCTGCCCCCGACCTTCTGCTACGTCTGACCTTGCCTCTGCCTAGTCCTTCTGTCCCACGCCTTCTCAGCAGTCAGTGAGGTTGAGCCGTTGCTAGTGGATACGACCTGGTTGCTACTGCCGCAGCAAGACCATCCCGCTTTGCGGCGGGCTCTGGTGAAAACCAGTAGCCTCTTAGAACCGGTCCACTAGCACGGTCCACGCCAATCCCTCGCTGACACAGCGGATCCACAACCCGTAAGCCGAATCGAGACAGTAGATCCGGCCATGGATCCCGCTGAGGTGCCGCTGCCAAGTCTCGCTGACCTTCCCACGGTGGTCGCTCAGCAATCGCAGCAAATTGCCCAACAAGGACAGCAGCTGTCGCAGTTGACCGCCACGTTACAGCAACTTCTGCCTCTGCTACAGCAGCAACCATCTCCTCCGCCAGCTCCTGCACCTCCTCCGCAGCGAGTGGCCGCTCCTAGCCTCCGCTTGTCCCTGCCGGACAAATTTGATGGGGACTCTAAACTCTGCCGTGGATTTTTGTCTCAGTGTTCCCTGCATATGGAGATGTTGTCGGACCTATTTCCTTCAGAACGGTCTAAGGTGGCGTTCGTAGTAAGCCTTCTTTCAGGAAAGGCCTTGTCTTGGGCCACACCGCTCTGGGACCGCAATGATCCTGCCACAGCCACAGTCCAGGCCTTCTTCGCTGAACTCCGGAGTGTCTTCGAGGAGCCAGCCCGAGCTTCTTCTGCCGAGACTGCCCTGTTGAACCTGGTCCAGGGTAATTCTTCAGTGGGCGAGTACGCCATCCAATTTCTTACTCTTGCTTCCGAGTTATCATGGAATAACGAGGCTCTCTGCGCGACCTTTAAAAAAGGCCTATCCAGTCGCATCAAGGATGTGCTGGCCGCACGAGAGATTCCTGCCAACCTGCAAGAACTCATCCATTTAGCTACCCGCATTGACATGTGTTTTTCTGAGAGACATCAAGAGCTCCGCCAGGAAAAAGACTTAGATCTCTGGGCACCTCTCCCACAGCATCCTTTGCAATCTACGCCTGTGCCTCCCGCCGAGGAGGCCATGCAAGTGGATAGGTCTCGCCTGACCCAGGAAGAGAGGAATCGCCGTAGGGAAGAAAATCTCTGTCTTTACTGTGCCAGTACCGAGCATTTCTTGGTGGATTGCCCTATCCGTCCTCCACGCACGCACCCAGCTCACGTCGGTGTGGCGTCTCTTGGTTCCAAGTCTGCTCCTCCACGTCTCACGGTGCCCGTGCGGATTTCTCCTTCAGCCAACTCCTCCCTCTCAGCCGTGGCCTGCTTGGACTCCGGTGCCTCTGGAAATTTTATTTTGGAGTCGTTTGTTAATAAATTCCGCATCCCGGTGACCCGTCTTGTCAAGCCGCTCTACATTTCCGCGGTCAATGGAGTCAGACTGGATTGCACCGTGCGTTACCGCACAGAACCCCTCCTGATGTGTATTGGACCCCACCACGAAAGGATTGAGCTCTTCGTTCTCCCCAACTGTACCTCTGAGGTCCTCCTCGGTCTGCCGTGGCTCCGGCTTCATTCTCCCACCCTTGATTGGACCACCGGGGAGATCAAGAACTGGGACTCTGCCTGCCTTAGGAAGTGCCTCTCCCCCCCTCCCTGTCCCGTCAGGCAAGCCTCTGTGCCTCCTCATGGCTCCCGTCCTTGTGTCACCCTGCCCCGTGCCAAGCTTCACCCTCTGCCCTCCCTCCCCATTCCTACTCCTGCTGCTCTGCCTGCCGTTGAGGAAACCCTCCATTCTTTCCCGGTGTCCTCATCCCAGGGGAGGCAGTTACCGGACAAAAAAAAGGGGAGACCTAAGGGGGGGGGGGGGTACTGTTACGCCTAGCGCTCCGGGTCCCCGCTCCTCCCCGGAGCGCTCACGGCGTCTTTCTCCCTGCAGCGCCCCGGTCAGTCCCGCTGACCGGGAGCGCTGTACTGTCATGGCCGTCGGGGATGCGATTCGCACAGCGGGACGCGCCCGCTCGCGAATCGCATCCCAGGTCACTTACCCGTCCCGGTCCCCTGCTGTCTTGTGCTGGCGCGCGCGGCTCCGCTCTCTAGGGCGCGCGCGCGCCAGCTCTCTGAGACTTAAAGGGCCAGTGCACCAATGATTGGTGCCTGGCCCAATTAGCTTAATTGGCTTCCATCTGCTCCCTGGCTATATCTGATCTCCTCCCTTGCACTCCCTTGCCGGATCTTGTTGCCTTGTGCCAGTGAAAGCGTTTAGTGTGTCCAAAGCCTGTGTACCTGAACTTCTGCCATCCATCCTGACTACGAACCTTGCCGCCTGCCCCCGACCTTCTGCTACGTCTGACCTTGCCTCTGCCTAGTCCTTCTGTCCCACGCCTTCTCAGCAGTCAGTGAGGTTGAGCCGTTGCTAGTGGATACGACCTGGTTGCTACTGCCGCAGCAAGACCATCCCGCTTTGCGGCGGGCTCTGGTGAAAACCAGTAGCCTCTTAGAACCGGTCCACTAGCACGGTCCACGCCAATCCCTCGCTGACACAGCGGATCCACAACCCGTAAGCCGAATCGTGACAGTGGGTAGGGGTGTATTTTAGGTTGGGTGGGGGGTTTTTGGGGGGTGGTGGTGGTGTGTACCCAGGACTGGACTGTTGCAGTGGGTACTATTTTGGGGGTCTGGTATGGGTCAGTTGTGGATAAAAACTGTGACCTATGGACTCTGACCCATGTCCAGAGGGGGTGGTGGGTGATGGGATAGTTTAGTATAGGTTGTTTTTCTGTCTTATTGAGTTGTTTGTTATGTATATTCTGTATGGTTTTATGTATAAAATGTATTTTATTTATTATAATTTTTATATATATATATATTTTTTTTTTTATTATTTGTATGATGTCATAATTAATTTGAGAGAAAGGCAGTCGGACCAGTTTTCAGTTATTATAGTATAGAGTTACTATACTATATCACTATATTTATGTTTGTGTTTATGTTTGTGTCCCAGTGTGGATTAGTTTTTGTTTGTGGGTATATGTGTGTGTGTAGGGGGAGGATAAATATATAAAAAAAAAAAAAAAAAAAAGTGTATGTGTATGTCTGTATATGTATATATATGTATATGTGTATGTATGTATAAAGATATATATATATATATTTTGTTATCCAAATTGGATTATTTTTGTTACGGCAGCTAGCCATATTTTTGTTTTGTTATTGGGGGGGCAGTGTGGTTATGTTTCCTAGTTTGGATATTTTTAGTTTTTGATCCCAGCGAAGAAAGCTTTATTTATGTTCATTAGGTGTGTGTGTGTGTTGGACTATAGTAGGTAATGATTTATTTATTCATTTATTTTTGGTTTATCTGGGCTGGCCGGTTAGGAAGGTTTAAGTTGTTATTTTGAGACGGATAGTTTTGTTTTTATGTTCAGTTTTGTTAATTTTGTTACAGTGAAATGAACTTGTTTTGTGTTTTGTAAAGTTTTGTACTTTTATAATAAAAAAGAGTGTCAGCAGAGAGCAGAGTGGTCAGACTGGAAAGAAATATACAACTTCCTGTGGAGCATACAGCAGCTGATAAGTACTGGAAGGATTAAGAATTTTTTTTTTTAATAGAAGTAATTTACAAATCTGTTACATTTTCTGTCACCAGTTGATTAGTGTTGCTCGCCAATATTCACAATCGAATTTTATTTGCGAATATCGCATATGCGCGAATTTGCGAATATAGCACTATATATTCGTAATTACGAATATTAGTTTTTTTTTTTATTATTATTTTTTTTCACAATACACATCATAGTGATCATCCCTCTCTGCTTCCAGCTTGTGTGGTGTAAATAAGGCTCTAATACTACTGTGTGCGAAAATTTGCATATGCTAATTTCCGTATATGCAAATTTTCACTTATGCTAATTTTTTAAATGATCATGAGCATATGCGAAAATAAAACGAGAATATTACGAATATGCGAATTTAGCGAATATATGACGAATATTCGTCCATATATTCACGAATTCGTATATGGCCTATGCCGCTCAACACTACAGTTGATTAAAAAAATAATTTTTTCCGCCGGAGTACCCCTTTAACGACCACGGACATATATTTACGACGATGGCCGGCTCCCGCACTAAGAAGCTGAGCGAGCTTCGTTTTTATGGGATCCTGGTTGCTATCAGCAACCAGGATCCACGGCTAATATCGGACATCGCCGAACGGGCCAATGTCCGGTATTAACCCTTTCGACGCCGCGATCAACAGCTGAGAGGACAGTGGGAGGTGTCTTACCTTTGTCCCGGCTGTCCGATCGGCGTTTGAAATCCAGGCATGAGCAATCAAGCGCAGAAAACACAGATAAATGCATTCCTATGGCAATACATTGAACAGTGCCTGCAATCAGTGTATGCAATGTTATAGCCCCTAGAGGGGGCTATAACACTGCATAAAAAAAAATGTAAAAAAGAATAGTTAATAAAAAATCTGAATCCCCCCTTTTCCCATAAAAAAAAAATAAAGTGTGTAAATAAAAATAAAAACAAACATATGTGGTATTGCCGCGTGCGTAAATGTCCGAACTATAAAAATATATCATTAATTAAACCGCACGGTCAATGGTGTACGCGCAAAAAACTTCCAAAGTCCAAAATAGAGCATTTTTGGTCACTTTTATACCATAAAAAAAAATGAATAAAAAGCGATCAAAAAGTCAGATAAAAACATAAATGGTACTAATAAAAACTTCAGATCATGGCGCAAAAAATGAGCACTCATATTGCCTTGTTCGTGGAAAAATAAAAAAGTTATAGAGGTCAGAAGATGACAATTTTAAATGTATAAATTTTTGTGCATGTAGTTATGATTTTTTCCAGAAGTCCGACAAAATCAAAGCTATATAAGTAGGGTATCATTTTAACCGGATGGACCTACAGAATAAAGATAATTTTTACTGTGTAAAAACGGAAGCCCCCAAAAGTTACAAAATGGTGTTTATTCTTCAATTTTGTCGCACAATGATTTTTTTTTTCCGTTTCGCCGTAGATTTTTGGGTAAAATGACTGATGTCATTACAAAGTAGAATTGGTGGTGCAAAAAAATAAGCCATCATATGGATTTTTAGGTGCAAAATTTAAAGGGTTATGATTTTTTAAATGTATGGAGGACAAAACTAAAGTGCAAAAAACTGAAAAACGCTTGGTCCTTAAGGGGTTAAATACTTCACGCTGAGTTCCTGATTGTCGGGTTCCTATCTACAGGACACCTTCTCACAAAAAAAGATTGCCCACTGTAGTCAGCTGCTTTAAAGGTGTACTTTGGTTAAGAAAAATACATTCTTTGGATAGGACGATAAGTGTCTGACTGCGGAGGGTCCAACCGCTGGGACCCCTGCGATCTCCTGTGCCATAGAGATGCATTGAGGGGGTGCATTAACCCTGCTCTGTGCATGAGGAGGGCCAGAACGCTGTGCAGGAGATCGTGGGGATCCCAATGGTCAGACCCCTCGTGATTGGACACTTATCCCCTATCCAGCCATAACTAATTGCCGCATTTAAAGTGTACTTGTCATCAACAAGAACTTTTTATATAATGTAGATAATATGTATATTTGTAATATACATTGGTTAAAAAAATGTATATTTTTGTCCCTGCAGCTATTGCTTGTGTGTCTCTATGAGGAGTCCAAACACAGGAAGTGATGGTGGACAAGCAGGGCTCTGTACACTGAGGACAAGCAGGGCTCTGTACACTGAGGACAAGCAGGGCTCTGTACACTGAGGACAAGCAGGGCTCTGTACACTGAGGACAAGCAGGGCTCTGTACACTGAGGACAAGCAGGGCTCTGTACGCTGAGGACAAGCAGGGCTCTGTACGCTGAGGACAAGCAGGGCTCTGTACGCTGAGGACAAGCAGGGCTCTGTACGCTGAGGACAAGCAGGGCTCTGTACGCTGAGGGCAAGCAGGGCTCTGTACGCTGAGGACAAGCAGGGCTTGGTACACTGAGGAAAAGCAGGTCCCTGTGCACTGAGGACAAGCAGGGCCCTGTGCACTGAGGACAAGCAGGGCTCTGTACACTGAGGACAAGCAGGGCTCTGTACACTGAGGATAAGCAGGGCTCTGTACACTGAGGACAAGCAGGGCTCTGTACACTGAGGACAAGCAGGGCTCTGTACACTGAGGACAAGCAGGGCTCTGTACACTGAGGACAAGCAGGGCTCTGTACGCTGAGGACAAGCAGGGCTCTGTACGCTGAGGACAAGCAGAGCTCGGTACACTGAGGACAAGCAGGTCCCTGTGCACTGAGGACAAGCAGGTCCCTGTGCACTGAGGACAAGCAGGTCCCTGTACACTGAGGACAAGCAGGGCTCTGTACACTGAGGACAAGCAGGGCTCTGTACACTGAGGACAAGCAGGGCTCTGTACACTGAGGACAAGCAGGGCTCTGTACACTGAGGACAAGCAGGGCTCTGTACACTGAGGACAAGCAGGGCTCTGTATACTGAGGACAAGCAGGGCTCTGTACGCTGAGGACAAGCAGGGCTCTGTATGCTGAGGACAAGCAGGGCTCTGTACACTGAGGCTCTTTGATGTGCTATGGGTTCACACAGCAGCATGATTGACCATTCGGGAACCTACACAGAGCCCTGCTTGTCCACTCTCACTTTCTGTATTTGGAATCCTCATAGAGACACACAGACAATAGCTGCAGGAATATAAATTTTTCACCCAAAAATCTACACATTTTTTTTTAACCAATGTATATTTCAAATATACATATAATGGTATTATCTACATTATATAAAAAGTTTTTGTTGACGACAGGTACACTTTAAGAGACTGACATGAGAAAAAAAAGGTGGGGATGTCCCAAATAGATGTTTTAAATATAGAATATATAAATTCTCAGAAGTCTGTAGGTGCTAGGTTTTTTCCATAACTCCAATGCAGGGGGCCGCACACACATTCAGGGCTCCACTTAAGTGTATGGAGAATGCAACTTGTAAAGCTTCATAGCTGGATGACATAAACAATACAAAATGATGCCTGACCTGTCCAGACATAATCATACACAGAAGGCCCCTTGTTTTGGATAATTATCGTCCGAATGGGACATTTATTGCCCCAGGTAAAGGGACCAGCTATCAGCCAAGGGACAAACAATCCCTTGTTCGGCGGCTGATTGCTGGGATTGTGCAGCCCCAAAAATCCTTGCTGGTTGGCCGCACATCAGTCTATGTATACATGACACTTCCCCTTATCCCTTACACCCTTCCCTTCAATTCCCTGGTTGGACTTGATGGATGTATGTCTTTTTTCAACCATACTAACTATGTAACTATGACATGTACGGCCATCAATGATGAGTGATGTGTGCGGCCCGGCACTGAGATGTTCATAAGGCTCAATAAACAAGATTACCTCTCATGTCAGTCCAATGTAAAAGGATCTTGAGTCTCATAAGGGCAATTCATTTTTATTATATGTAGAGTTTGAATGGTCTATACAATCTAAATATTGTGACTTTCAAAGGGGTACTCCGCTGACCCAGCGTTCGGAACATTTTGTGTCGGAACGCTTGGAGCAGGCAGCAGGGGTCGTGATGTCACGGGGGTGTGGCGTGACGCCATGAGGAGGCGTGGCCGTGATGTCACACACACACACACCCCGCCCGCACCCAGCATTCTAAATGAACGTCAGGTGCTGTACAGAGTTCATGGGGGTCCCAGCGGCGGGACCCCCATAATCAGAAATCTAATCCCCTATCCTTTGTATAGGGGATAAGATGTCTGGGGGTGAAGAACCCCTTTAAATTCCCCTGAAGTGCATGCTTCCACTAATACCTCCATACCTGTATGCAGGGCGGGACTCTTTAAAGAAGCCGAGGAATTGAGGGATTTCATAATCAAGAAGCATCTGTAGCTGTCCATCCCCAACTCCGTCCCGATAGACGATTATACGGCCGGGCAGGGCATTGTTACTTTTCTGCCACTTTTCAATAGCACCTAAAGTGAACACAAAAAAATAACAACGTCGTATTAATGAATGGTGACGATCTCTGTACAGCACTGTGGAATATGTTGGTGCTATAAAAGCAATGTTTAAGAACATAGATCTCATAATCACTAGATCCAGAACATTGCAGTATTTGTAGCCCAGCTGCCAATATTGTAGATATGTCCATTAAGGTCAGGGTAAGATAATGTTTGGAACGATTTACAATCTCCGTGCCGAATAAACAGAGACACAAAGCCTTAGCAGTAAGCGTTCTCTACTAAGAGCCGGGATACCGGAGTCCTTGAGAACCTATTATATTTTCCACTTCTTATCTTCTTCTTCAGATAAAAGCTGCCTGCCAGTGCTCATAATAGTCCAGATACTTTTCATTAGATGCCTGCGTGGCGTGGAATGCTGCTATTACCGTATAAAGCTTATGACATCCATGGCTTTGTAATGCTGTTAGCATAGGGTGCACACAGGGAACTTGTTTTTTTCAATGTGATTTTTTTCTGTATGAGTGGTTTGGGAAGTAGGACTCACAGGCTCTCTGTATAACTGGGTGGATAAAGCAGGACTCACAGGCTTCCTGTATAAATGGGTGGAAGAAGCAAGACTCACAGGCTTTCCCTATAAGGGGTTGGGGAAGCAGGACTCACAGGTTTTCAGTATAAGAAGGTGGGAAAACATGACTCACAGGCTTTCTCTATAAGTGTGAGGATGAAGCAGGACTCACAGGCAGTGGCATAGCTATAGAGGTCGCAACGGTCGCTATGGTGACCGGGCCCCTTAGCCAGGGGGCCCCTTGCCACAATCAAATGATGGCCGGCACCGCCATCATTTTAATTAATCAGTATGACAGCAGCTACTACCAGGCCTGTCCGTGAGGTAGCAGCGGAGTCAACATGAGGAGGACCTGGGGTGGGACCTGAGTAACTATCCCACCCCTGCCTTTCCGCTGCATTGAGTGAGTGGAGGAGGAGGGGCAGGGCACGTACAGCACCAACAGGAAGCCCTGCCTCTCTCCTTTCCAGTGACTGCCCGCAGGACCCTTATGCACGGCCGCCCACAGGACCCTTATGCATGTCTCCCGCAGGACCCTTATGCATGTCGCCCGCAGGACCCTTATGCATGTCGCCCGCAGGACCCTTATGCATGTCGCCCGCATGACTCTTCCCTTCCCTCCGGTTAGCGGACCCCGCTATCCCGCCCGGTATGAGTAAACCCTGCTCATTATAAATGTACAGCGCGCAGCGCGGTTCATTTGTGGCGCAGCTATGAAGTTAGCGCAGGAGCTCCTGCGCTCACTTCATAGTAGTTGCGCATAGTGACATCCTCTGACGTCAGGAACCAGTGTTTTCCAACCATGGTGCCTTCAGCTGTTGTAAAACTACAACTCTCAGCATGCCTGGACAGCCAAAGGTTGTTTGGGCATGCTGGGATTTGTAGTTTTGTGTCTCCTGCTGTTGCAAAACTAAAACTCCCAGCATGCCCGGAAAGCCAAAGGCTGTCTGGGCATGCTGGGAGTTGTAGTCTTGCAACAGCTGGAGGTGCCATGGTTGGAAAACACTGGCTTACAGTAAATGTCTTAAAGGAGTACTCCAGGATGCAAAAAGTGTCATTCAGACTGCCAGCAGTAAATTGATAAATATACATACCTGCTGTCGCTCCCCAGGTGCCTCCAGTAACCCGCTCCAGTGTGATCCCGGTGGTCGGTGGTTCATACTGCACTCAGCCAATCACCAGCTGCAGCGAAGTTTCACCTTGGCCGGCAATAGGCTGAGAGGCAACCAGGAAGAGGATCGTGGCGGAGGCCGGAGCGGGTTACTGGAGGCACCTGGGGAGCGACAGCAGGTATGTATATTTATTATTTTACTGCCGGCAGTCTGAATGACAAATTTTGCATCCTGGAGTACTCCTTTAAGTTAGAGAAAAAAATATATAATGTGGAAACCTCTCATCATAAATCATCCTGTACAGATTAACATTAGGGTAGGGTTACATGTAACAGATGTAACCCTGTTATGTGGGCTGCACACGTTCAGCCATCCTGAAGAATGATATCTGCTTGTTCATGAGGTGATCATAGAATTTGGGTTCCGGAGGCAGCGTGTGTATGTATGATGTGTGTGTATGTACTGTATGTATGATGTGTGTGTATGTACTGTATGTATGATGCGTGTGTATGTATGATGTGTGGGTATGTACTGTATCTATGATGTATGAATGATGTGTGTGTATGTACTGTATGTATGATGTATGAATGATGAGTGTGTATGAATGATAGATGTGTGTAAACAAGATGTATGTATGATGTGTGGAGATGTATTATGCGGGGGGGGGGGGTCTGGAGGCGGCGGGTGTATGTATGATGTGTATGCATGATGTGTGTGTATGTATATATTATGCATGTGGGGGGGGGGGGGGGGCCGAGGCGGCGTGTCTATGATGTGTGTGTATGTACTGTATGTGTGAATGGTGTGTGTATGTACTGTATGTGGCAGTATTATATTCAGGGGGTACAGTGCGTGGTATTATTATATTCAGGGGGTACAGTGGGTGGCAGGATTATATTCAGGGGGGTACAGTGGGTGGCAGGATTATATTCAGGGGTACAGTAGTTGGCAGTATTATATTTAGGGGGTACAGTGGGTGGCAGTATTATATTCAGGGGGTAAAGTGGGTGGCAGTATTATATTCAGGGGGTACAGTGTGTGGCAGTATTATATTCAGGGGATACAGTGGGTGGCAGCATTATATTCAGAGGGTACAGTGGGTGGCAGTATTATATTCAGGGGGTACAGTGGGTGGCTGTATAATATTCAGGGGGTGCAGTGAGTGACAGTATTATATGCAGGAGGTACAGGGGATGGTAGTTTTATATTCAGGGGATACAGTGGGTGGCAGTATTATATTCAGGGGTACAGTATTTAGAATAATAATAATGATTATTGTCTCCATACAGAGGATGAGGATCTGCTGACAAAGTGAGAACCTATGATGTCCAGGTGTCAGATTCTGCAGAGAAGATGGAGCTGGAAGAAGTTCTGGCGTCTGGACCAGATGAAGAAGAAAAGAAAAGACAACAGAGAATACGTCACTCAGGTCACTGATATCATTATGTATTCTCCTGACTGTCCCATCAGAGCTGTAATCACTTGTAAGTTCTGCAGTGATGATGGGTGATGCTATACCCTAATCTGTGGCTCTCCATCTCCATCTCCATAGCTTTATAACAGCCTGAGAGTAACTGAAACCAAGGTGATTGGTGGGGGTCCCAACAGTTGGACCCCCTCCAGAAAAATGGGCTGCTTATTCTTAAATGTCTGTTTTGTCTGTCTGGCCCTGCCTGTTAGTCACTTATATTGTTGTGTATTCTCCTGACTGTGTCCCATCAGTGCTATAGTCACTGATATGTTTGTGCGGCCAAGTAAGGGGTCGTCCGGGATTGGGGAAGCAGGTCGTCAGGTGGTAGGGGGGCCCAAGGCAATTTTTCACACAGGGGCCCTGAGGTTTCTAGCTACGCCTCTGCTCACAGGATTTATCTATAAGTGGGTGGAGGAAGCAGGACT
Organism: Hyla sarda; assembly: GCF_029499605.1. Taxonomy (NCBI): domain Eukaryota; kingdom Metazoa; phylum Chordata; class Amphibia; order Anura; family Hylidae; genus Hyla; species Hyla sarda. The sequence continues at coordinate 32,703,554 of NC_079190.1, read as the reverse complement.
CACAGGATTTTTCTATAAGTGGTGGGGGAAGCAGGACTCACAGGATTTCTCTATAAGAGTGGGGGAAGCAGGACTCACAGGCTCTCTCTATAAGTGGTGGGGGAAGCAGGACTCACAGGATTTCTCTATAAGTGGTGGGGGAAGCAGGACTCACAGGATTTCTCTATAAGAGTGGGGGAAGCAGGACTCACAGGTTCTCTCTATAAGTGGTGGGGGAAGCAGGACTCACAGGATTTCTCTATAAGTGGGTGGATGAAGCAGAACTCACAGGATTTCTCTATAAGTGGGTGGGGGAAGCAGGACTCACATGCTTTCTCTATAAGTGGGTGGGGAAGCAGGACTCACATGATTTCTCTATAAGTGGGGGGAGGAAGGAGGACTCAAAGGCTTTCTCTATAATTTGGAGGAGGAAGCAGGACTCACAGGCTTTCTCTATAAGTAGGTGGGGGAAGAAGGACTCACAGGCTTTCTCTATAAGTGGGTGGGGGAAGCAGGACTCACAGGATTTCTCTATAAGTGGGTGGATGAAGCAGGAATCACAGGCTTTCTCTATAAGTGGGTGGGGGAAGAAGGACTCACAGGCTTTCTCTATAAGTGGGTGGGAGAAGCAGGACTCACAGGATTTCTCTATAAGTGGGGAGAGGAAGCAGGAATCACAGGCTTTCTCTAAGTGGGTGGGGGAAGCAGGGCTCACACACTTTCTCTATAAGTGGGAGGAGGAAGCAGGACTCACAGGCTTTCTCTATAAGTGGGTAGGAGAAGCAGGGGTCACACGCTTTCTCTATAAGTGGAGGGAGGAAGCAGGACTCATAGGATCTCTCTATAAATGGGTGGGGGAAGCAGGATTCACAGGCTCTCTATAAGTGGGTGGGGGAAGCAGGACTCATAGGATCTCTCTATAAGTGGTTGGGGGAAGCAGGACTCACAGGCTTTCTCTATAAGTGGGTGGGAGTAGCAGGACTCACAGGCTCTCTCTATAAGTGGGTGGGGGAAGCAGGGCTCACACACTTTCTCTATAAGTGGGAGGAGGAAGCAGGACTCACAGGCTTTCTCTATAAGTGGGTGGGGGAAGCAGGGCTCACAGGCTTTCTCTATAAGTGGGTGGGGGAAGCAGGGCTCACACACTTTCTCTATAAGTGGGAGGAGGACGCAGGACTCACAGGCTATCTCTGTAAGTTCTGGCAGTAATTGTAATGTCTGTTTCTCTGTATTTTGCATTTTTCTGCTTTGGGTCCTGTTCAGAAATTATGTTTATGTCTGTGTTTATTCTCCCTAGGAAGAGTTAACCTTCCAGCCCTTCAGAACTTCAGGTGCTGTTCTGGGCTGGTAAGTTCACCTGTTACTCTCATCATGTTTTCTACATGCACCTTAGTCTATGTCTGTCTGAACACATCCTGAGTTTTAACCATGGTTTACTGTCCCGTTTGATATATAGATTTTAGCTTGCCTTGTTTGAGTACTTTGTCTGGTTTTAGTATTCTTGTATTGTTCCTTTTGCATATGCCTTGTGTTTTCTGAGTCCATATTCACACTGTGCGTTTTGTCAGTCCTGTTTTGACCTTATTTGATTTCTTATTTGATCTCCTAGGATAGAATCCTGTTCTGAGCCTTGTGCTAATCCGTCTATCTAGGAGTGAGTTAGCCTTTTGTCTGTACCCGTGTTTGCTTGTATTTAAGATTTTTGTTCCCTCCTAAGCTAATATCCTGTTCACACTGTGGAGTGTGCCCGCTAGCTAGGAGCCTATTTGGCTTTAGTATTGTTGTCCCTCCATGCTTGGAGTGGGGTGTCCAGTGTGTTCCTTGTTTAGAGTCCAGTGTGAACAGTGCTCTTGATTTCCTGACCCGTTTAGTGTTGTAACATTTAGTTTACCTCTTCATCCCCTGCATCTCCTGGTTTTGTCTGCTGTATACTCATATATCCTCATGTTTTAGTCTTGTTCACATCATCATATCTGCCATTAATTTCGATCCTGGTTCTTGAACTTCGATCCTGGTTCTTGAACTGTTTATTAGTATGCTATATCTGACTGTAGCTTTGTAGTATTCCTGTTATGTTCCTGACTTGTTTCCCGACATGTAAAGTTTGGATTATTTTGTTTTCCTCTTATGCCCATACACTTTAGAGCAGTATAGGGTCCGTCCTTGTGGTTGTTGATCCGTTGTTTAGGGAAAATGGGCAATAGGAAGGGACAGCAGTTGTAGGGCAGTTAGGGCTCACTAACTCCTTGTTCCCGGTCCCCCCTTCCATGACACTTTCTCTATAAGTGGAAGGATGACACAGATCTCACAGGCTTTTTCTATAAATGAGTGGATGAGGCACAACTCACAGGCTTTATTAATGGGTGCAGGAAGCAGAACTCACAGGCTTTCTGTATAAGTGAGTGGAGGAAGCAGGACTCACAGGCTTTCTCTATAAGCAGGTGGAAGAAGCAGGACTCACATGCTTTCTCTATAAGCAGGTGGAGGAAGCAGGGCTCACAGACTTCCTCAAAAAGTGGGCAGGGAAAGCAGGACTCACAGGCTTTTTTTTTTTTAATAAGTGAGTTGAAGGGGGGGGGAGGGGTTTATAGCGTACATCTACATACAGTTTTGTCAGCTTTTTGTTTCCAAAAGTGTATATTAAAAATGTGATGTGAATGTAGCCTAACAGTTCGGATCGCAATAGGACAGAATAGGCTAAAACAGGAAGGGGTAAGATTTTTCAGCAATGCAGCATGTTCTACTTGTTGTATTCTTTTCTACACTACAGACAGCAATGGGGAAAAACTGCGTCCTGTGAAAATAATGTGTAAAAAAACATAACTATCAAGTAGTCCTACAAACAATAATGAAACTGCAAGCAGTTATGTTAGCTTAAAGTTCTGCCGCATGCCCCTTTAGCGGAATGTTTCTGTTTTTGGTGCGTACAGCAGTCTCCGCGCACAGAAGACATTATGCAGATTAATGGTAAACATGTTTTTGCTGCCTATTTTGCTGTCTGATATTTCAGGACTGATTAATACACAGGGAGCGCTATCTGCCAATCTTAGCTGCTCGGGGCCCGGCGGATAAATTACCTTTCATACACACTTTCAAGCAATCAGCAAAATCTGTAGATGTTTTCTGAATCATACACTGCGAAAACCACCTAAAAAAAAATAAAGGAAAAAATATAATAAATAAATAAATAAAAAGATAAAACACAGCTGAAAGCTGAAATTTCACAAACTCCATTCTTGAGGTGAGCACCGGCATAATGTGTAATATTAACTTGCCTTAAGAGGAGAAAACAACTACCTGGCAAAACCGATATTCTGTTACAGGCTAAAATTTACATCTAAGAAAAAGCCGACAAAGATAAAAGAAAGAAGGAAAATAAGAAATGATGAAAAGTTCTGCAGCGCTTACGTTAATAATAAAAAGTTCCTGTCACTTACGGCCATGTTCATTATCTGTACTTATAGGATTTGTCCAAGAGTTAAACCCTTTACACTGCAGAGATTTTAGTTTTTCACTTTCAATGTTGGATGAGAGCTTATTTTTTGCAGGATAAGTTGTTCATCTTAATGCCACCCTATGGTTTGTTCCAATTTTTTGGGATGCAAGATGACAAAAGAAAGTGTACCTTTCATTTGAAAAACCTTTTTATATAATGTAGATAAAAGCAGTATGTGTACATTTGTAATTTGTATATTTTTTAAAGAAAATTTTTTTGTCACTGTAACTACCACCTGTGTGTCTCTGTGCGGAGACAAAATACAGGAAGTGTGGGCGGAACAAGCAGGACTCTGTACACTGAGGACAAGCAGGACACTGTGCACTGAGGACAAGCTGGGCTCTGTGCACTAAGGACAAGCAGGGCTTTGTACACTGAGGAAAAGCAGGGCTCTGTGCACTGAGGACAAGCAGGACGGGACACTGTGCACTGAGGACAAGCAGGGCTCTGCACACTGAGGACAAGCAGGGCTCTGTACACTGAGGACAATCAGGGCTCTGTACAATGAGGACAAGCAGGGCTCTGTACACTGAGGACAAGCAGGGCTCTGTACACTGAGGACAAGCAGGGCTCTGTACACTGAGGACAAGCAGGGCTCTGTACACTGAGGACAAGTTGGGCTCTGTACAATGAGGACAAGCAGGGCTCTGTACACGGAGGACAAGCAGGGCTCTGTACACTGAGGACAAGCAGGGCTCTGTACACTAAGGACAAGCAGGGCTCTGTGCACTGAGGAAAAGCAGGGCTCTGTGCACTGAGGACAAGCAGGACGGGACGCTGTGCACTGAGGACAAGCAGGGCTCTGCACACTGAGGACAAGCTGGGCTCTGTGCACTAAGGACAAGCTGGGCTCTGTGCACTAAGGACAAGCAGGGCTTTGTACACTGAGGAAAAGCAGGGCTCTGTGCACTGAGGACAAGCAGGACGGGACACTGTGCACTGAGGACAAGCAGGGCTCTGCACACTGAGGACAATCAGGGCTCTGTACACTGAGGACAATCAGGGCTCTGTACACTGAGGACAAGCAGGGCTCTGTACACTGAGGACAAGCAGGGCTCTGTACACTGAGGACAAGCAGGGCTCTGTACACTGAGGACAAGCAGGGCTCTGTACACTGAGGACAAGTTGGGCTCTGTACAATGAGGACAAGCAGGGCTCTGTACACTGAGGACAAGCAGGGCTCTGTACACTGAGGACAAGCAGGGCTCTGTACACTAAGGACAAGCAGGGCTCTGTGCACTGAGGAAAAGCAGGGCTCTGTGCACTGAGGACAAGCAGGACGGGACGCTGTGCACTGAGGACAAGCAGGGCTCTGCACACTGAGGACAAGCAGGGCTCTGTACACTGAGGACAAGCAGGGCTCTGTACACTGAGGACAAGCAGGGCTCTGTACACTGAGGACAAGCAGGGCTCTGTACACTGAGGACAAGCAGGGCTCTGTACACTGAGGACAAGTTGGGCTCTGTACAATGAGGACAAGCAGGGCTCTGTACACTGAGGACAAGCAGGGCTCTGTACACTGAGGACAAGCAGGGCTCTGTACACTAAGGACAAGCAGGGCTCTGTGCACTGAGGAAAAGCAGGGCTCTGTGCACTGAGGACAAGCAGGACGGGACGCTGTGCACTGAGGACAAGCAGGGCTCTGCACACTGAGGACAAGCAGGGCTCTGTACACTGAGGACAAGCAGGGCTCTGTACACTGAGGACAAGCAGGGCTCTGTACACTGAGGACAAGCAGGGCTCTGTACACTGAGGACAAGCAGGGCTCTGTACACTGAGGACAAGCAGGGCTCTGTACACTGAGGACAAGCAGGGCTCTGTACACTGAGGACAAGCAGGGCTCTGTGCACTGAGGACAAGCAGGGCTCTGTGCACTGAGGACAATCAGGGCTCTGTACACTGAGGACAAGCTGGGCTCTGTACACTGAGGACAAGCTGGGCTCTGTACAATGAGGACAAGCAGGGCTCTGTACACTGAGGACAAGCAGGGCTCTGTACACTAAGGACAAGCAGGGCTCTGTACACTAAGGACAAGCAGGGCTCTGTGCACTGAGGAAAAGCAGGGCTCTGTGCACTGAGGACAAGCAGGACGGGACGCTGTGCACTGAGGACAAGCAGGGCTCTGCACACTGAGGACAAGCAGGGCTCTGTACACTGAGGACAAGCAGGGCTCTGTACACTGAGGACAAGCAGGGCTCTGTACACTGAGGACAAGCAGGGCTCTGTACACTGAGGACAAGCAGGGCTCTGTACACTGAGGACAAGCAGGGCTCTGTACACTGAGGACAAGCAGGGCTCTGTACACTGAGGACAAGCAGGGCTCTGTGCACTGAGGACAAGCAGGGCTCTGTACACTGAGGACAAGCAGGGCTCTGTACACTGAGGACAAGCAGGGCTCTGTACACTGAGGACAAGCAGGGCTCTTGTGCACTGAGGACAAGCAGGGCTCTGTACACTGAGGACAAGCAGGGCTCTGTACACTGAGGACAAGCAGGGCTCTGTACACCGAGGACAAGCAGGGCTCTGTGCACTGAGTACAAGCAGGGCTCTTGTGCACTGAGGACAAGCAGGGCTCTGTGCACTGATGACAAGCAGGGAGGTCTGAAAGCTGAAATTTCACAAACTCCATTCTTGAGGTGAGCACCGGCATAATGTGTAATATTAACTTGCCTTAAGAGGAGAAAACAACTACCTGGCAAAATCGCTATTCTGTTACAGGCTAAAATTTATATCTAAAAAATAGCAGACAAAGATAAATGAAAGAAGGAAAATAAGAAATGACGAAAAGTTCTGCAGCGCTTACGTTAATAATAAAAAGTTCCTGTCACTTACGGCCATGTTCATTATCTGTACTTATAGGATTTGTCCAAGAATTAAACCCTTTACACTGCAGAGAATTTCGTTTTTCACTTTCAATGTTGTATGAGAGCTTATTTTTTGCAGGACAAGTTGTTCTTCTTAATGCCACCCTGTGGTTTATTCCACTGAGGACAAGCAGGGCTCTTTACACTGAGGACAAGCAGGGCTCTGTGCACTGAGGACAAGCAGGGCTCTGTGCACTGAGGACAAGCAGGGCTCTGTACAGTGAGGACAAGCAGGGCTCTGTACAGTGAGGACAAGCAGGGCTCTGTACACTGAGGACAAGCAGGGCTCTGCACTGAAAACAAGCAGGGCTCTGTACACTGAGGAAAAGCAGGGCTCTGTACACTGAGGACAAGCAGGGCTCTGTGCACTGAGAACAAGCAGGGCTCTGTACACTGAGGACAAGCAGGGCTCTGTACACTGAAGACAAGCTGGGCTCTGTGCACTGAGGACAAGCAGGGAGGGCTCTGTATACTGAGGACATGCTGGGAGGGCTCTGTACACTGAGAACAAGCAGGGCTCTGTGCACTGAGGACAAGCAGGGTTCTGTACACTGAGGACAATCTGGGCTCTGTACACTGAGGACAAGCTGGGCTCTGTACACTGAGGACAAGCAGGGCTCTGTACACTGAGGACAAGCAGGGCTCTGTACACTGAGGACAAGCAGGGCCCTGTACACTGAGGACAAGCAAGGCTCTGTATACTGAGGACAAGCTGGGCTCTGTGCACTGAGGACAAGCAGGGAGGGCTCTATATACTGAGAATAAGAAGGGAGGGCTCTGTACACTGAGGACAAGCAGGGCTCTGTACACTGAGGACAAGCAGGGCTCTGTACACTGAGGACAAGCAGGACGGGACACTGTGCACTGAGGACAATCAGGGCTCTGCACACTGAGGACAAGAAGGGCTCTGTACACTGAGGACAATCAGGGCTCTGTACACTGAGGACAAGCAGGGCTCTGTACACTGAGGACAAGCAGGGCTCTGTACACTGAGGACAAGCAGGGCTCTGTACACTGAGGACAAGCAGGGCTCTGTACACTGAGGACAAGCTGGGCTCTGTACAATGAGGACAAGCAGGGCTCTGTACACTGAGGACAAGCAGGGCTCTGTACACTGAGGACAAGCAGGACGGGACGCTGTGCACTGAGGACAAGCAGGGCTCTGCACACTGAGGACAAGCAGGGCTCTGTACACTGAGGACAAGCAGGGCTCTGTACAATGAGGACAAGCAGGGCTCTGTGCACTGAGGAAAAGCAGGGCTCTGTGCACTGAGGAAAAGCAGGGCTCTGTGCACTGAGGACAAGCAGGACGGGACGCTGTGCACTGAGGACAAGCAGGGCTCTGCACACTGAGGACAAGCAGGGCTCTGTACACTGAGGACAAGCAGGGCTCTGTACACTGAGGACAACCAGGGCTCTGTACACTGAGGACAAGCAGGACTCTGTACACTGAGGACAAGCAGGGCTCTGTATACTGAGGACAAGAAGGGAGGGCTCTGTACATTGAGGACAAGCAGGGCTCTGTGCACTGAGGACAAGCAGGAATGGCTCTGTATACTGAGGACAAGCAGGGCTCTGTGCCCTAAGGCTTTGTGACATGCTCCCAACTAGATGACTGATAAGCCAGGAGCCCACGTTTGTCCTGCCCACAGTCCCTGTACTTTTTTCTCTGCACGGGGACACAAATGAAATAGCTGCAGGGAGAAGACAGCTATTTTAAACCAAAAATACACATTTTTTAACCAATGTATTTTACAAATAAACATATGATGTCATTATCTACATTATAGAAAAAAGTTTTTGCAAATGACAGGTATACTTTAAAGGGGTATTCCAGGAAAAAAAACTTTTTTATAAATATCAACTGGCTCCAGAAATGTAAACAGATTTGTAAATTACTTCTATTAAAAAATCTTAATCCTTTCAGTACTTATGAGCTGCTGAAGTCTAGTTGTTCTTTTCTGTCTAAGTGCTCTCTGATGACACGTGTCTCGTGAACCGCCCAGTTTAGAAGCAAATCCCCACAGAAAACCTCTTCTACTCTGTGCAGTTCCCGAGACAAGCAGAGATGTCAGCAGAGGGCACTGTTGCCAGACAGAAAACAACAACTCAACTTCAGCAGTTGATAATAATTGAAAGGATTAAGATTTTTTAATAGAAGTCATTTACAAATCTGTTTAACTTTCTGGAGCCAGTTGATAGAAAAAAAAAAGTTTTTCCTGGAATACCCCTTTAAAAGAAAACACAAATGTAACAGTTGTATTTCCTTTTTTCACACTTTTAGTCCGCTTTGAGGACTTGTATAAGCAATTAATCGGTTATACAGTACACTGCAATGTTTATGTATTATAGTGGATTTTCCATACACTCTGTCCTATTACTACCTGCCTATGGCAGCGGTCGCACAGGTACATCACCTGGCATCTATCGGCCTAGATGCAGCTGTTGCTACTGACTGCAGCATCTAGGGGGTTAAAAAGAACCCGTTTAGAGATATGTCAAAAGTTTTGATCTGTTGGGTCTAAATGTTCAGACCCAGACTGATAGCTAGAATAAATAGGGAGAAAAGAGCACCAGCTGACCACTTCTCTCCCCGCTCTCTGTGTAGGCAACCATAGACTTACACTGGGAGTCGGTCTTGGTCACCTGACACAGAGCTGGGAGAGAACACACTTAGCACTCACTTCTAATAGCTCATTTTGTCTCTGTGACATGTCAAAAGTTTTTTTTACATTGACAATGCCCATTTAAACAGCAAGCACTGGAGTTATCTGTGTCTACTGGCACCTGCTGGGTATTTAGCAGACTCAGCTCCTGCTCAAAATATCCCCACCTGACATACAGTGGGGATCAAAAGTTTGGGCACCCCAGGTAAAAATTTGTATTAATGTGAATAAAGAAGCCAAGGAAAGATGGAAAAATCTCCAAAAGGCATCAAATTACAGATTAGACATTCTTATAATATGTCAACAAAAGTTAGATTTTATTTCCATCATTTACACTTTCAAAATAACAGAAAACAAAAAAAATGGTGTCTGCAAAAGTTTGGGCACCCTGCAGAGTTAATATCTTGTACTGCCCCCTTTGGCAAGTATCACAGCTTGTAAATGCTTTTTGTAGCCAGCCAAGAGTCTTTCAATTCTTGTTTGAGGTATCTTTGCCCATTCTTCCTTACAAAAGTCTTCCAGTTCTTTGAGATTTCTGGGCTGTCTGTCACGCACTGCTCTTTTAAGGTCTATCCATAGATTTTCAATTATGTTGAGGTCAGGAGATTGTGAAGGCCATGGCAAAACCTTCAGTTTACGCCTCTTGATGTAATCCCCCATGGATTTCGAGGTGTGTTTAGGATCATTATCCATTTGTAGAAGCCATCCTGTCTTTAACTTCAGCTTTTTCACAGATGGCATCAAGTTAGCATCCAAAATTTGCTGAAATTTTATTGAATCCATTTTTTCTTCTACCCGTGAGATGTTCCCTGTGCCACTGGCTGCAATACAGCCCCAACGTATGATTGATCCACCTCCATGCTTAACAGTTGGACAGAGGTTCTTTTCATTAAATTCTGTTCCCCTCCTTCTTTAAACGTACCTTTGCTCATTCCAGCCAACAAGTTCAATTTTAACCTCATTGGTCCACAGAACTTGTTTCCAAAATGCATCAGGCTTGTCTGTATGTTCATGTGCAGAGTTCAAATGCAGATTTTTGTGGTGAGGACATACAAGAGGTTTTCTTCTGAGGACTCTTCCATGAAGACCATATTTGTACAAGTATCTCTTTATAGTGGAATAGTGTACCACAACTCCAGTGTCTGCCAGATCTTTCTGGAGGGATTGTGCAGTCAAACGTGGGTTTTGAATAGTTTTCCTCACAATCCTGTGAGCTGTTCTTTCTGATATTTTTCTTGGTCTTCCAGATCTTGCTTTAACTTCCAATGTTCCTGATGACTGGTATTTCTTAATTACATTCCGAACAGAGGATATTGACATCTGAAAACGTTTTGCTATCTTCCCCAGCTTTGTGAGCGTCAACTATTTTCAGTTTCAGATTTCTAGACAACTGCTTAGAAGAACCCATGGTGCTGATTGTTTGGGCAAGGTCAGATGAGTTTGTGCATTTAAAACCTTTGAGATTGACATCACCTGGTCTTCCCAGATCATGATTGAGAACAATCCATGACACTGGCAGGTCTCAGCTTTGCAAAGGGAGCAGTGCATGCTATAAATTCTGCAGGGTGCATAAACTTTTGCAGACACCATTTTTTTCGTTTTCTGTTATTTTGAAAGTGTAAATGATGGAAATAAAATCTAACTTTTGTTGACATATTATAAGAATGTCTAATCTGTAATTTGATGCCTTTTGGAGATTTTTCCATCTTTCCTTGGCTTCTTTATGCACATTAACACAAATTTGTACCTGGGGTGCCCAAACTTTTGATCCCCACTGTACACGAAATGTCAGAAAAAAATCATACATACTGGCATTATCAGTAACTAGATGTAGTGATGATGTGCTGGTACAAGACATATTGTACACCTTCATTCTTGGGGTAAGAAATCCTCTAGGCAAGCCCCTTGTATAAAAACTTTCAAATTTGTGGTATTTGTTATGTGGCATACAAGTCCCATCATATCCCAGGCATTACAAAAGGGACATACTCACATTTTCCAGTAACATGAGGGACATGCTCGCATGATAAACCAGTAACATGATAAAAGAATAAAAGAGAGGGAGGGAGAGAACCACACAGCCAAGCTGCTGCTGCTTCTAGTAAGTGTTCTTCTGTCTCATACACAGAAGATGCAGCATGAAGGATAATACACAGTAGTAATGCAGCACTGAGGCAAAATGGAACTAGGCCCAGCCGTAGTGGCTCTGCTCCCTTCTCTTTCCATAGATGTCTATGGGCAACAGCTGCATCTGCTATCAACTTCCTGTGTATGGTCATTGTAGAAAGTGGCCATACTGATCAATGGAGGTATCCAAAGTATAGATTTACCTGGTTAGTGTTGAATTAGTGCTCGCCACAAAGCCCACGACTGACTGAGACTTATTGATGGCGTCTTTGTTGACATCTATCCCAATCACCATAAGAGACTTGAGCTGTAAGAACATAATATGCATTTAGTTACGGTATTCTAGTAATGTCGTCTCACAGTGTATAAGGTTAGACGCTCACAGGAATCTCCACTGCCCACAGTTCTCCTCCGGTTTTGCAGACGATTTGCATGGCGATTTTGGTGGCGACGCTCATGAGCATGTTCTGCCTGTTCAGAGTGCGGCTCTGCACACATTGGCTCGGAACCGGCTGCTCCAAGCTGAGATACTTCTTTATGGAATCATAGTTGTCCTTCGACTGGGAAGGTAGAATGCAAAACACCTGCAGGAGATAAAGGGATGACTGTACAATCAGTTATAGGACTTTATCTTGAATTGATGAAGGTGTTCTTGCCCATTGTGTAAACTGCATGATCTTCTCCTTCACCTCTACATCCCATTTGGAAATGTTCCAAAATTTTACCAAATTATCCGTCATGACTAGTGTAACAGAACGTCACCTCTCCTTTGATTACTTCTGTCATTTTGATATGTTTCCTACCACAACTTAAAGAGGCACCTAGACATCTTATCCCCTATCCAAAGGATAGGGGATAAGATTGATTGCGGGGGTCCCGCCGGTGGGGACCCCCGAGATCTCGGCTGCAGCACCCCAGACATCCAGTGCACGGAGCGAACTTCGCTACGTGCCAGATGACTGGCAATGCGGGGCGGAGGATTGTGACGTCACGGCCATGCCCCCTCAATGCAAGTCTATGGGAGGGGGCGTGAAGGCTGTCACGCCCCCTCCCATAGACTTGCATTGAGGGGGAGTGCCCATGACATCATGAGCAGGGCGCGGCCGTCACGCCCCCTCCCATAGACTTGCATTGAGGGGGCGTAGCCGTGACATCACGAGTGGGGCGCAGCCGTGATGTAACGAACCTCCGGCTCTGAACGTGACGCTCTAAACGATTGCCGGGTGCAGCACTGAGATCGTGGGGGTCCCCAGCGACTAAGGGGATAAGATGTCTCGGGGGGGAGTACCCCTTTAATTATGGACTTGTCTTGCCCAAGACATTTGTCCCACAGTACTCTCACCACTCCCTTGGACATGTCCCCCCCCCCCCACCCCATGTTGTTTTCCACCCTCCACACATTAGCATGCTTACACAAGTCTAGAATTAAAGGGGTTATCCAGGGAAAAAATTTTTTTTATATATCAACTGACTCCAGAAAGTTAAACAGATTTGTAAATTACTTCTATTAAAAAAATCTTCATCCTTTCAGTACTTATGAGCTGCTGAAGTTGAGTTGATCTTTTCTGTCTAAGTGCTCTCTGATGACACCTGTCTCAGGAACTGCCCAGTTTAGAAGCAAATCCCCATAGTAAACCTCTTCTACTCTGTGCAGTTCCCGAGGCAAGCAGAGATGTCAGCAGAGAGCACTGTTGCCAGACAGAAAACAACAACTCAACTTCAGCAGCTGATAATTATTGAAAGGATTAAGATTTTTTAATAGAAGTCATTTACAAATCTGTTTAACTTTCTGGAGCCGGTTGATATCTATATATATATATATATATATATATATATATATGAAAAAGTTTTTTCCTGGAATATCCCTTTGAGGGGTCTTCCATTGATCAGAAAAGCCAATTACTCCCTCCATTCCCCTCTGCTCTCTCCTCCCTTTTCTATTAGTGATCTCATCTCCCTTTTTTTCTTTATTAGTAGTAAAGTTTTGTCGATACAAATTGTAAACAATTTCACTTTAAAATTTTTTTTTTTTTTTATGGCGTTCATTGTGCGGTAAAAATTATGTCATTATATGGGTACGATTATGGCGACACCCAATTTATATAGCTTTTTATGTTCTGATTTCTTTTCACAATAAAATCCTTTTTCCCCCTTTTTTATGTTACCATGCTCTGACAGCCATAATTTTTTTTATTTTTCGTACAACCCCACTGTGCTTATGATTTGGCAGGGTGAGCTGTCCTTTTTTTCTTTTCTTTTTTAATATGATACGCTTCATGTATTTGCGTGTCATCCTTGCGCTGGGGCCACACTAATCTTCTTTGTATCGTTCCAATTTTTAAGTCAATGTGCTGCTGAAGCAAGCACGAGCTGTTCTTTTTTGACACCATATTTGCAATACGTGCTGCCGTGTGATCGTTTTAATTTTAAAGGGGTATTCCAGGAAAAAACTTTTTTTTATATATCAACTGGCTCCACAAAGTTAAACAGATTTGTAAATTACTTCTATTAAAAAAAATCTTAATCCTTTCAGTACTTATGAGCTTCTGAAGTTAAGGTTGTTCTTTTCTGTCTAAATCCTCTCTGATGACACTTGTCTCGGGAAACGCCCAGTTTAGAAGAGGTTTGCTATGGGGATTTGCTTCTAAACTGGGCGTTTCCCGAGACAGGTGTCATCAGAGAGGATTTAGACAGAAAAGAACAACCTTACAGGGGTATTCCAGGCAAAAACTTTTTTATATATATATATATATATATATATATATAAATATATATATATCAACTGGCTCTGGAAAGTTAAGCAGATTTGTAAATTACTTCTATTAAAAAATCTTAATCCTTCCGATAGTTATTAGCTTCTGAAGTTGAGTTGCTGTTTTCTGTCTAACTGCTCTCTGATGACTCACGTCCCCGGAGCTGTGCAGTTCCTATGGGGATATTCTCCCATCATGCACAGCTCCCGGGACGTGACATCATCATTGAGCACTTAGACAGAAAACTTCAGAAGCTAATAACTATTGGAAGGATTAAGATTTTTTAATAGAAGTAATTTACAAATCTGTTTAACTTTCCGGCGCCAGTTGATATATAAAAACATTTTTTTTCCTGGAATACCCCTTTAACTTCAGAAGCTCATAAGTACTGAAAGGATTAAGATTTTTTAATAGAAGTAATTTACAAATCTGTTTAACTTTCTGGAGCCAGTTGATATATATATATATATATATATAAAAAAGTTTTTTTCCTGGAATACCCCTTTAAGACCAAAATTAGCGATTCTTGCACTTTGGTTTTTTATGTTGTTTTGTTGTTGTGGGATAAATAATTCAGTCATTATAAAGTCATATAAGTGTTTTGTATATTTTTTTTTTTGTGTTAATACAGGGTTTTACTTTTTACTTGTGATCACTGTTATACTATAGAGCAGTGGTCTCCAACCTGCGGACCTCCAGATGTTGCAAAACTACAACTCCCAGCATGCCCGGACAGCCGTTGGCTGTCCGGGCATGCTGGGAGTTGTAGTTTTGCAACATCTGGAGGTCCGCAGGTTGGAGATCACTGCTATAGAGGCCCCTCAACTTACAATATTGGTTACAATATTTTCGGTATTTTTTGGACCATTGAAACTTGAGACCAGACTCACTATACAATTCTACAGACAGTCCAGATCTGTGATATATGTCAATGGCTGGAAGAACCGACCAATAGTGATGAGCGACATTGCCCATATTCGAATTCGCGATATTTCGCGAATATATAGACGAATATTCGTGAATTTTGCTTATTCGTTATATTCGCATATTCGCGTATTCGAGAAAGAAAACAGTGAGAGGGTGGGCAACTTTACTATTGGTTGCTAGGGATGTTGTTGATAACCTCTGACAAGTATATTTGCATCATTCTAATTGGCCCAAAGGGGGAAAAGAAGGAATATGCGAATATGCGGGAAAAAAGTGATTATTTGTAATTTCGAATATATAGCGAATATATTCGCAATATTCGCGAATTTGCAATAAAAATTTGAAATGCGAATATTCGCGCCCAACACTACTGACCAATCAGAATGGACATTCACTGGTAAAACCCCTGTATTACTGAAGTGTATGCACTGACTGGTGTCTGGTAGCACCCCCTACAGTACAGGGAGGTATTACATGTTCTGTACTCTACCTGTACCAGGGTTAGCTGCTCCTTTGGACACCAGGTGAGGGCGACTCCATGTTACTTTTTTAGGACACTGTGTACTGTACAGGACCCTGAAGAAGCTCCTGTCCTCTCCATAGACAGTGATTACAGCTCCCAGCAGATCTGTATTATTTTTATATGTAAGGATTTGCTTTATCTATATTAGTTATCTACTTATTTTTCTTTAATCCTCACTTTTTCCTATTTTTGGATGACATTTTGGTGGCTTCAGAACCAATTACCAGGTTTCCATAGAGTTATGGTCTC
This sequence comes from Hyla sarda, assembly GCF_029499605.1. Taxonomy (NCBI): domain Eukaryota; kingdom Metazoa; phylum Chordata; class Amphibia; order Anura; family Hylidae; genus Hyla; species Hyla sarda. The sequence continues at coordinate 32,687,970 of NC_079190.1, read as the reverse complement.
AACATACAATGGTTTCAACATACAATGGTCGTCCTGGAACCGATTAATATTGTAACTTTAGGGAACACTGTACTGCAGCACATCTGTATACACCAGTGTTTCCCAACCATGGTGCCTTCAGCTGTTGCAAAACTACAACTCCCAGCATGCCAGGACAGCCTTCGGTTGGGAAACACTGGATACACGGACAGGTTTCCCATAAGATCTGGACCTCACAGGCTTATGTACTCGGCTGACAGAAGGTCATTAGCTGACTTCCTATTGCCATCGCATCACAGGATTCTATAGGATTGCCAGGGACCCCCCCCCCCCCCCATTAATCCTATGGATGCCAACGGCTGCCTGGGCGTGCTGGGAATTGAATTTTGGATGGTCCACAGTTAGGAGCCCACTGACCTACAGGAATCTATGCCTCAATGAATTACTGCAGTTTTGAAGGCGAAAGAAGGTCTAATTCATTACTAGATGAAGGTCTCTAATTAAGGGCCCTAAAGGGTGGAAATTGATTTTGGAGCGCCCTGAATAGTGGATATGCAAAATGGGACCACTCATAGACATACACATCACCTGCCTGTCACCAATGGGACCACTCATAGACATACACATCACCTGCCTGCCGCCAATGGGACCACTCATAGACATACACATCACCTGCCTGCCGCCAATGGGACTTCTCATATACATACACATCACCTGCCTGCCGCCAATGGGACCACTCATAGACATACACATCACCTGCCTGCCGCCAATGGGACCACTCATAGACATACACATCACCTGCCTGCCGCCAATGGGACCACTCATAGACATACACATCACCTGCCTGCCGCCAATGGGACCACTCATAGACATACACATCACCTGCCTGCCGCCAATGGGACCACTCATAGACATACACATCACCTTCCTGCCACCAATGGGACCACTCATAGACATACACATCACCTGCCTGCCGCCAATGGGACCACTCATAGACATACACATCACCTGCCTGCCACCAATGGGACCACTCATAGACATACACATCACCTGCCTGCCACCAATGGGACCACTCATAGACATACACATCACCTGTTTGCCGCCAATGGGACCACTCATAGACATACACATCACCTGTCCTGCCAACAAAAATGCTGCCTCCAGGTTTGAGTAGCTTAAAGGGGTACTCCCCTGGAAAACATTTTTTTTTAAATCAACAGGTGCCAGTAAGTTAAAAAGATTTGTAAATTACTTCTATTTAAAAATCTTGATCCTTCCAGTACTTATCAGCTGCTTTTTGCTCCACAGAAAGTCCTTTTCTTTTTGAATTTTTCTGTCTGACCACAGTGCTCTCTGCTGACACCTCTGTTTATTTTAGGAACTCTCCGGAGCAGGAGAGGTTTGCTGTGGGGATTTGTACCTACTCTGGAGAGTTCCTGACATGGACAGAGGGGTCAGCAGAGAGAACTGTGGTCAGACAGAAAAGAAATTCAAAAAGAAAAGAACTTCCTGTAAAGCAACTTCCTGTACAGCAGCTGATAAGTACTGGAAGGGTTAAGATTTTTAAATAGAAGTAATTTACAAATCTTTTTAACTTTCTGGCACAAGTTGATAAATTATTTTTTTTTTTCCCAGTGGAGTACCCTTTTAACCCCTTAAGGACCAGGCCATTTTACACCTTAGGACCAGAGCGTTTTTTGCACATCTGACCACTGTCCCTTTAAACATTAATAACTCTGGAATGCTTTTAGTTATTCTGATATTGTTTTTTCGTGACATATTCTACTTTAACATGGTGGTAAATTTTTGTGGTAACTTGCATCCTTTTTTGGTGAAAAATCCCAAAATTTGATGAAAAAATTGAAAATTTAGCTTTTTTCTAACTTTGAAGCTCTCTGCTTGTAAGGAAAATGGATATTCCAAATTAAGAAATTTTTTTTTCACATTTCCAATATGTCTACTTTATGTTTGCATCATAAAATGTATGAGTTTTTACTTTTGGAAGACACCAGAGGGCTTCAAAGTTCAGCAGCAATTTTTAAATTTTTCACAAAATTTTCAAACTCACTATTTTTCAGGGACCAGTTCAGGTTTGAAGTGGATTTGAAGGGTCTTCATATTAGAAATACCCCATAAATGACCCCATTATAAAAACTACACCCCCCAAAGTATTCAAAATGACATTCAGTAAGTGTGTTAACCCTTTAGGTGTTTCACAGGAATAGCAGCAAAGTGAAGAAGAAAATTCACAATCTTAATTTTTTACACTTGCATGTTCTTGTAGACCCAATTTTTGAATTTTTACAAGGGGTAAAAGGAGAAAATGTATACTTATATTTGTAGCCCAATTTCTCTCGAGTAAGCACATACCTCATATGTCTATGTAAATTGTTCGGCGGGCGCAGTAGAGGGCTCAGAAGGGAAGGAGCGACAAGGGGATTTTGGAGAGTACGTTTTTCTGAAATGGTTTTTGGGGGGCATGTTGCATTTAGGAAGCCCCTATGGTGCCAGAACAGCAAAAAAAAAACACATGGCATACCATTTTGCAAACTAGACCCCTTGAGGAACGTAACAAGGAATAAAGTGAGCCGTAATACCCCACAGGGGTTTCACGACTTTTGCATATGTAAAAAAAATATATAATTTTTTCACTAAAATGTGTGTTTCCCCCCAAATTTCACATTTTTGCAAGGGTTAATAGCAGAAAATACCCCCCAAAATTTGTAACTCATCTCTTCTGAGTATGGAGGTACCCCACAAGTTGACCTGAAGAGCACTACGGGCGAGCTACAATGCTCAGAAGAGAAGGAGTCATATTTGGCTTTTTGAGAGCAAATTTTGCTCTGGGGGCATGTCGCATTTAGGAAGCCCCTATGGTGCCAGAACAACAAAAAAAAAACACATGGCATACCATTTTGGAAACTAGACCCCTTGAGGAAAGTAACAAGGAATAAAGTGAGCCTTAATACCCCACAGGGGTTTCACAACTTTTGCATATGTAAAAAAAAGATATAATTTTTCCACTAAAATGTGTGTTTCCCCCCAAATTTCACATTTTTGCAAGGGTTAATAGCAGAAAATACCCCCCAAAATTTGTAACCCCATCTCTTCTGAGTATGGAGGTACCCCATAAGTTGACCTGAAGTGCACTACGGGCGAACTACAATGCTCAGAAGAGAAGGAGTCATATTTGGCTTTTTGAGAGCAAATTTTGCTCGGGGGGCATGTTGCATTTAGGAAGCCCCTATGGTGCCAGAACAACAAAAAAAAAAACACATGGCATACCATTTTGGAAACTAGACCCCTTGAGGAAAGTAACAAGGAATAAAGTGAGCCTTAATACCCCACAGGGGTTTCACAACTTTTGCATATGTAAAAAAAATATATAATTTTTTCACTAAAATGTGTGTTTCCCCCCAAATTTCACATTTTTGCAAGGGTTAATAGCAGAAAATACCCCCCAAAATTTGTAACCCCATCTCTTCTGAGTATGGAGGTACCCCATAAGTTGACCTGAAGTGCACTACGGGTGAACTACAATGCTCAGAAGAGGAGGAGTCATATTTGGCTTTTTGAGAGCAAATTTTGCTCGGGGGGCATGTCACATTTAGGAAGCCCCTATGGTGCCAGGACAGCAAAAAAAAAACACATGGCATACTATTTCGGAAACTACATCCCTCAAGAAACATAACAAGGGGTACAGTGAGTATTCACACCCCACAGGTGTTTGATAAATATTCATGAAGTGGGATGTGAAAATGAAAAATTGGATTTTTTTACACTAAAATTTTCACAAGTGGTAAAAGGAGAAAATGTCACCGTAAGTTTGTAAATACATTTCTTTGGAGTAAGGACATACCTCAAGTCTGGGCGTAAACAGCTTGCACACTGGTCTGAGAGGAGCAGGTCGCATTCAGGGGCCTTGAGCTTCTGCGTTGCGGCCTAAGGAGCCAGAACAGTGGGACCCCCCCTCAAGGGGCATTACATGGGGTAAATAACTGGGGTACACTAAATAACTAAAATGGGGTACAGTGGGACATAAAATTATAAAACAGGTTTTGATCCCAGAATGATGACCCAGAGCATAGCCAAAACTAAACAATATGCCCACCACACACCCTATGCTCTGAATCATCATTCTGGGAATGTGACGTGTGTGGCTGTCCCTAACCTGTTGCCTCAAATGCGCACCCCGCTCAGGTGGAGAGAGAGCGCTGCGCATTTGAGGCAACAAAAAAAGTCCCCGATGATAGTGACTCAGTAACCCATAACCCAGAGAAAAAAATACCCCCAGAGGTCTCATCAGTTTTTCGTTTTTTTTTAGATGAGTTTTTTTGGGCAATTTAGTGGTTTTATGGTGTTAAAATTTGGAATGTACTCTGGACATGGTACATTGGGGTCAAATTATGGAAAATTAAAATGAAAAGGGAAAATTTAGTACTCCATGGAAGTGTGATACTCCCTGAAGCAGTTTTTAATGCAGAGGCCCGGATGATCGGGGCAAGTGTCACACTGAGTGGTGGTGTCCTTCCGTATCCCCCTCCTGTTACACACTCTGCATTTTTTCTGGGATCGTCCCTTCTTTCCAGTATGGGGGACTTCACCTGGAAAGTGTTGGCCTGGGACGATCCTGGACCTATAACTCCAGTTCCTTGGGAAGTCCGGCCTGCTCTTTCCCGGTCGCCAAAGATCAGGACCTTTAGGACTTCTTCTTGGAACTGGAGGAATGTCCCTGTGTTGCCAGCGTACTGGGACAGTACAAAAGAGTTGTACATGGCAACCTGTACCATGTAGACCGCAACTTTTTTGTACCATACCCGTGTTTTGCGCATGGCCATGTATGGCTTGAGGACTTGATCAGAAAGATCAACTCCCCCCATATACCGATTGTAGTCCAGAATACAATCGGGCTTGAGGACCGGTGTTGTGGTACCTCGCACAGGGACAGGTGAGCTGCCGTTACCATGAATAGTGGTCAGCATAAGGACATCCCTCTTATCCTTATACCTGACCAACAACAGGTTTTCATGGGTAAGGGCATGGGACTCACCCTTGGGCATAGGTGTCTGCAGAAAATTTATAGGGAGGCCTCTCTGGTTCTTCCGCACGGTCCCACAAGCGGACGTGGATCTGGCGGCGAGGGATGTGAAGGGAGGGATGCTGGTATAAAAGTTGTCCACGTACACGTGGTAACCCTTATCCAGCAAAGGGTGCACAAGCTCCCAAACGATTTTCCCGCTAACACCCAGAGTGGGGGAACAATCTGGGGGTTCAATACGGGAATCTCGTTCCTCATACACTCTAAACTTGAGAGTGTACCCGGAGGTACTCTCACAAAGTTTATAGAGCTTCACGCCATACCGCGCCCGCTTCGAGGGAATATACTGGCGGAAGATGAGTCTCCCCTTAAAACTGATAAGAGACTCATCAACAGAGAGGTCCCTGAGCGGTACATAGGCCTCCAAAAATTTGGCCCCAAAGTGATCGATGACCGGCCTCACTTTGTAAAGCCGGTCATGGGCGGGATCACCTCGGGGCGGACATGCCACATTATCTGCATAATGCAGGCATTTCCGAATCGCCTCGTACCGCCTCCGTGCCATGACCATACTGTAAAGCGGGGTCTGGTATAGGATGTCCCCGCTCCAGTACTGTCTGACACTTTGTTTTTTGACCAGGCCCATATGCAGCAAGAGGCCCCAAAATGTCCTCATCTCTGCTGCATCAATGGCGTACCATTCATTGGGCCTGGCCAAAACAGAATCAGGGTGGTGGGCGATGAACTGCCTGGCGTACAGATTCGTCTGCTCCACCATTAGATTGACAAAACTGTCACTGAAAAAATAACTGAAATAGTCAATTTCAGTGAATCCAGAATTGTCAATCCAGATTCCGGAGTCGCCAACAAACTCCAGAACCCGTGGCTGATAAGCCTCTGGGTGTCTCCAGACAGGTTCACCGGAAGGGGGCTCTGGTAAACTTGTCTGGGGGGTCGGACTCCTAGTACGAGCAGCATCACCACTCGCACTAGTGCCGGCCACTGGGCCACTATCATGGGGGGTGCGTGGCCTCGCCTGGCGGCGTCTCCGCCGCCGTATAGGTGACTCATCATCAGTACTAGATGATGAGGAGGACGATGAAGAACACAGGAATGTTGGATCTTCATCGTCCTCACTGACAGATTCGGAGTCGGAGGCAAGAAAAGCATATGCCTCCGCTGCCGAAAATGCCTGGCGAGCCATCGCCTTTTTTCTACGGTGGTGGGGGGGGGGGGGGGGGGGGGGTTGGTGGCGGGGGTGGCGGGTGTGTGTGGGGGGGGGGGGGAGGCGAGTATGTAGTGTGTGTGATTGGTGTAACTAACTGTATGGGGGGGAAAAAAGCGCTGCAGCAAAAAAAAAAAATGGCCAAATGCAGCGCCCTGAATCCCTAATAGGGCCCGGATCACACTAAAAAAAATTGTTGCGGACCCTTTAGGTCCTATTAGGGGGTCAGGGGGGGGAAAAAAAATTTAACTTTTTTTTTACACTTTTTTTTACTTTACTTTTTACTTTTTTTTTTACTGGTTAACCCTACCTGTCCCTGGGGCTGTACTCTCTCCCTGCTCTAAGGGGGGTCTTCCTCTGTGAGGGGCTCCGATCTTCACGGAGGGGGGGTCCCTGGCTCCTTCTCGCAGCTCTGGCCGCTGAATGAACTCAGGGAGCAAGCAGAGCCGCGAGAAGGGGCCGTTAACCCCTCCCCTGCCGGCTGCTATTGGCCGGACGATCGTCTGGCCAATAGCAGCGATCCTGGGGGGGTGACGACATCGCCACCTCCCCATAGATACAGAGGGTGATAGGGGGTGTATCCTACACCCCCGATCACCTTGTATCTCCGGGTCAGCGGGTCACACGTGACCAGCATCACCGGAATCGCCGTAAATCGCAAGTGTGAATTCACTTGCGATTTTCGGCGATCGCCTACATGGGGGGGTCTGATGACCCCCCTGGGCATTGGCGCGGGGTGCCTGCTGATTGATATCAGCAGTCACCCCGGTCCGGTCCCCGCCCGGCGCGCGGCAGGGACCGAAATTCCCACGGGCGTACAGGTACGCCCTTGGTCCTTAAGTACCAGGGAGCAAAGGCGTACCTGTACGCCCTTGGTCCTTAAGGGGTTAAAGGGGTACTCCGCTGCTCAGCATTTGGAACAACTGTTCCGAACACTGGAGCCGGTGCTGGGAGCTCGTGATGACAGAGCTCCGCCCCCTCATGACTCCACGCCCCTCCCATAGACTAGCATTGAGGGGGCGGGTCATGAGGGGGCGGGGATATGACATAACGAGCACCCGGCGCCGGTGTGAGGTGGAAATTTGCGCCCCGTAGATCCATGCGTCCACTCCTCCCCCAGCTCTCCGAACATTTCCGAAGCTAGAGCTGGGGGAGGGCAGAGCAAGTGGAGGGAGGAGGTTCACGCTCCCTCCCTCATCTCCCCTCCCTGAGCTCGGCTGGACGCAGATCTCTACGAGGAGAAGTACATGCCCCCTCTCTTATCTCCCCGAACTGAGGACGTAGATCTCCACAGTATGTCCCCCTTTCGCCCGTACAGTATGTCCCCCTTTACACATAGAGCTCATTGGGAGCACTGCTCTATGTCCTCAGCTCGGGGAGATGAGGGAGGGGACCTGCCGTGGAGATTTACGTCCTCAGGGAGGGGAGATGAGGAAGGGGACCTGCCGTGGAGATTTATGTCCTCAGGGAGGGGGCGTGCCGTAGAGATCTGCGTCCAGCCGAGCTAAGGGAGGGGAGATGAGGGAGGGGCCGTGAACCTCTTCCCTCCCCTTGCTCTGCCCTCCCCCAGTTCTAGCTTCGGAAATGTTCGGAGAGCTGGGGGAGGAGCGGACGCATGGATCTACGGGGGCGCAAAAAACCACCTCACACCGGCTCCAGTGTTCGGAACAGTTGTTCCAAATGCTGAGCAGCGGAGTACCCCTTTAAGCATGTAAGATAAAAACCTGAATACATTTTTAATTAAACCTTTGTGGATTTATCACATTCACAGGGAGTTGGAGCTGTGGTTCCCGATGGCTGCTCTGATTAGGCGGCATTAGTCGGGTATTATGAGGGGGCTGCCATGTTGATTTATCCTCTTCTTAATCAGAGCCTCTTTTGTAATGATCCTGACAATAAAAGTCTTGTTCTTTTTAGATGGCGTATTTGTTCATTCTGCCTTCGGTTTAATATGAATTCAAAATATGAACAATATTATCTGCCAGAAAATGATTATCTACCGCCATGAAGTTTTTCTTTTGTTTAGTTTTTTGTACTGTTTTGCGGTTGACTGAACCAGCTATAATCACCAAAATATACACATATATCTCATCTTCTTCACTGAGGAAGTGTTTGCTAATTTAACTCACGCACTTTGGTTGTTAGAAAGCAATAAGAAGCTACATAAAGATGATGGAACTGACAAAATGGTGGAAGATCTCATGCAGAAAAGTTATCAGGGAAAAAACTTTATCAGTATAAACCAAAAACTAAAAATGGGAAAGTGGGGACATGATCAAAACCTTCACATTTAAGAAGTATTCATACCCCCACATCATGCACACTCACCATCACTAGTTGTACAGCGTCATCTGTTTTATTTAATCTCAGCTGCATACATGCGTTTCATTACTGTAACTGGGTCATGAGATCACCAGTCTGAACTACAGAAAATCAGTGTCAAAAGAAGGTCAAGTCCTGGGTCAGCTGACTTCCTGTGAACTACAGGATGACATCATTACCTACCAGATCCCCATCCTAGCAGCTCACAAACCCTTCCCCACCCATATATGTATACTGCTGCTGCTATCTCTATGGCATCAGGATATATAGTAGTTATACACCTCCCCTCCAGCTCTATCTGTATACTGCTGCTGCTATCTCTATGGCATCAGGATATATAGTAGTTCTACACCTCCCCTTCAGCTCTATCTGTATACTGCTGCTGCTATCTCTATAGGATCAGGATATATAGTAGTTATACACCTCCCCTCCACCTATATCTGTATACTACTGCTATCTCTATAGGAAAAGGATATATAGTAGTTATACGCTTTCCCCTCTGTTCTCTCTGTATACTGTTGCTGCTATATCTTTGAGATCAGGATATATAGTAGTTATACACCTCCCCTCCAGCTCTATCTGTATACTGCTGCTGCTATCTCTATGGGATCAGGATATATAGTAGTTCTACACCTTCCTTCCAGCTCTATCTGTATACTGCTGCTATCTCTATAGGATCAGGATATATAGTAGTTATACACCTTCCCCTCAGCTCTGTCTGTATACTGCTGCTATCTCTATGGGATCAGGATACATAGTAGTTATACGCCTTCCCCTCAGCTCTGTCTGTATACTGCTGCTATCTCTATGGGATCAGGATGTATAGTAGTTATACACCTCCCTTCCAGCTCTATCTCTATATGATCAGGATACATAGTAGTTATACGCCTTCCCCTCATCTCTGTCTGTATACTGCTGCTATCTCTATGGGATCAGGATATATAGTAGTTATACACCTCCCTTCCAGCTCTATCTGTATACTGCTGCTGCTATCTCTATAGGATCAGGATATATAGTAGTTATTCACCTTCTCCTCAGCTCTGTCTGTATACTGCTGCTATCTCTATAGGATCAGGATATATAGTAGTTATACGCCTTCCCCTCAGCTTTGTCTGTATACTGCTGCTATCTCTACAAGATCAGGATATATAGTAGTTATACACCTCTGCTAAGGCCGTGTTCACACATTGCATATCTAGTAGCTACACTATCAGCGTATCTAGCTGTAGCCATGATGGAATGTTTTTAGGTGTTTTTAATGTGTTTGTACATTTTTAAAAGCACATTTTTATGGATTTGTAATAGGACTACTTGGATGGCAGGCCTGTAGGTCTTCACCAGGCAACCGATGACGACTTCCTGGTATTCTATTCATTGTATCTAATCGCTAATATGATCACTATTGACTGTGTCATTTGAGGGGTTAAAAGGTCAGGATCTGAGTTATCTCCAATTTCAGGCGCTGGTGGTGGGTTTTAGCTACATATCACAGCTGGTACCAGTGAAAACTGAGGGGACTAACCTCCTAAAGCTGCATCATATTTCCCCATGATGGGGTATTTAGGAGGAAAAAAAACTGTTTTCAAATCAACTGGTGACAGAAAGTTAAGCACATTTGAAATGACTTCTCTTTAAAAATCTTTATCCTTCCAGTACTTATCAGCTGCTGTATGCTACAGAGGAAGTTGTGTAGTTCTTTCCAGTCTGACCACAGATTTTTTTAATTTTTTTTTAAATCAACTGGCTCCAGAAAGTTAAACAGATTTGTAAATTACTTCTATTAAAAAAAATCTTAATCCTTCCAGTACTTATTAGCTGCTGAATACTACAGAGGAAATTCTTTTCTTTTTGGAACACAGAGCTCTCTGCTGACATCACGAGCACAGTGCTCTCTGCTGACATCTCTGTCCATGTCAGGAACTGTCTGGAGCAGGAGAGGTTTGCTATGGGGATTTGCTCCTACTCTGGACAGTTCCTGATATGGACAGCAGTGGCAGCAGAGAGCACTGTGGTCAGACTGGAAAGCACTACACAGCTTCCTCTGGAGTATACAGCAGTTCTGGAGGGAGGAGTACTCCTTTAAGGATCCCTTTAATATAAGAAGCCGTCTGCATACTTGTTGTACTCTTACACTGTCTGGCAGTGACGCAGATGTAAAGTAAGATCTCCTTCAGGCACTTAAGACTCCAACATAAAAGCCACGTAATTTAAGCACCTGATTTCGCTTCATGAGACGGGATAGTGGGGTTTGACTTTTATATTTGCTCCGAACTGAGATACAGGATCCCCAGGGCAACTCTTATCCACCGCGTACAATCACAATTAAGACGCTCGGCTCATTAGATTGCTGAGAGCGGCTGAGAGAACGTGTCACCTACTCATCGGGAATCTTAATATGGTTTTATAGAACATGTATGTGTTATCGTTGTGTCAGAAAGAAGTCCCCGACACAGAGGTAAATGACCTTTTTTCAGTATAAGGCAGTGTTTCCCAACCAGGGTAACTCCTGCTGTTGCAAAACTACAACTCCCAGCATGCCCGGACAGCCTTCGGCTGTCCGGGCATGCTGGGAGTTGTAGTTTTGCAACAGCCGGAGGCACCCTGGTAAGGAAACAATGGTCTAACGTTATGTTCACAAGGATTAAAGGGGTACTCCACTGGAAAACATTTTTTTTTTTTTTTTAAATCAACTGGTGCCAGAAAGCTAAACAGATTTGTAAATGACTTCTATTAAAAAATCTTAATCCTTCCAGTACTTACCAGCTGCTGTATACTACAGAGGAAGTCCTTTTCTTTTTGAATTTCCTTTCTGTCTGACCACAAGTGCTCTCTGCTGACACCTCTGTCCATGTCAGGAACTGTCCAGAGCAAGAGAGGTTTGCTATGAGGATTTTCTCCTGCTCTGGACAGTTCCTGACATGGACAGAGGTGTCAGCAGAGAGCACTGTGGTCAGACAGAAAGGAAATTAAAAAAGAAAAGAACTTCCTCTGTATTATACAGCAGCAGGTAAGTACTGGAAGGATTACAATTTTTAAATAGAAGTCATTTACAAATCTGGTTAACTTTCTGGCACCAATTGATTTAAAAAAAAATAATATATATATATATATATATATATATATATATGTTTTCCAGTGGAGTACCCCTTTAACCTTAAAGAATAGGGAGTTTTCCATTTTTGCATTTTCCTTTTTTCCTCCTCACCTTTAAAAAAAATCATAACTCATTTAATTTTGCACCTAAAAATCCATATGATTGCTTATTTTTTGCGCCACCAATTCTACTTTGTAATGACATCAGTCATTTTACCCAAAAATATACGGTGAAACGGAAAAAAAAGACAAAATGGAAAAAAAATACGCCATTTTGTAACTTTTGGAAGCTTCCGTTTCTACACAGTACATTTTTTGTTAAAGCTGACACCTTATCATTATTCTGTAGGTCCATACGATTAAAATGATCCCCTACTTATATAGGTTTGTCGCACTTCAGAAAAAAATCATAACTGCATCCAGGAAAATGTATACGTTTAAAATTGTCATCTTCTGACCCCTATAACTTTTTATTTTTCCGGGTATGGGGCGGTATGAGGGCTCATTTTTTGCGCCGTGATCTGAAGCTTTTAGCAATACCATTTTTGCATTGATAGGACTTATTGATTTATTTTCCTTATATAAAAAGTGACAAAAATGCACTATTTTGGACTTTGGAATTTTTTTTGTGTGTACGCCATTGACCGTGCGGTTTAATTAACAATACATTTTTATAATTCGGATATTTCCGCATGCGGCGATACCATATATGTTTATTTTTATTTTCACTGTTTTTTTTTTTTTTAAATGGGAAAAGGGGGGTGATTCAAACTTTTATTAGGGAAGGGGTTAAATGATCTTTATTAACTGTTTTTCCCCCCACTTTTTTGCAGTGTTACAGCTCCCATAGGGGGCTATAACACTGCACACACTGATCTTTTACATTGATCATTGTTATCCCATAGGAAACCATTGATCAATGATCTGCGACTTGACTGCTCATGCCTGGATCTCAGGCACTGAGCAGTCATTCGGTGATCAGACACCAGGAGGCAGGTAAGGGACCCTCTTGCTATCTTACAGCTGTTTGGGATGCCGCTGACATCCCGAACAGCCCCCTGAGCTATCCGGCAACGATTTACTTTCACTTTAGTGTTCAACTTTGAACGACATGTCTAAAGGGTTAATAGCGCGTGGCACCGCAATCAGTGCCGCAAGCTATTAGCCACGGGTCCCGGCCATTGTAAGAGGCCGTGGCCCCGCGTTATAGAACGGGAGCGGACCAGAACGTACATTTACGTCATGGGTCCTTAAAGGGGTATTCCAGGCCAAAACTTTTTTTTATATATCAACTGGCTCCGGAAAGTTAAACAGATTTGTAAATTACTTCTATTAAAAAATCTTAATCCTTCCAATAGTTATTAGCTTCTGAAGTTGAGTTGCTGTTTTCTGTCTAACTGCTTTCTGATGACTCACGTCCCGGGAGCTGTGCAGTTTCTATGGGGATATATTTTCCCATCATGCACAGCTCCCGGGACGTGACATCATCATTGAGCAGTTAGACAGAAAACTTCAGAAGCTAATAACTATTGGAAGGATTAAGATTTTTTAATAGAAGTAAGTTACAAATCTGTTTAACTTTCCGGAGCCAGTTGATATATAAAAAAAAGTTTTTGCCTGGAATACCCCTTTAAGAGATTAAGGCTATGTTCACAAGAATTAAAATGTGCAGAATGTCCATCCTGAAAACACGCACGGACATTCTGCACATTTGCTTTTTTTCGTGGCACTAGAACTGCTCGAAAATGCGCCATCTCCATAGACGGCAATGCATTTCTGAGCAAAGTCGAACGGGTTCAATGTTTCTGCAGACACCAAAATTGGAATTTCTGTTGCAGAAACATCTGCCCCAGAAATTCCGACGTGTGCCCAGTACAGCAGAATCCCATTGAAATCAACGGAACTCTGTCGCAGCTGAATTTCTGAGCAGAACATTGCCGCGCAATTCATCTCGGAAATTCCGCTGTGCGAACACGGCCTAAGGGCAGACTGTGCTACTTCAGGGGTAGCGGGACCATTACGACCTGTCCCCTTTTCACAGGATAGGGCAGTGTGCCTCCAGCTGTTGCAAAACTACAACTTCCAGCATGTCCGGACAGCCAACGGCTGTCCGTACATGCTGGGAGTTGTAGTTTTGCAGCAGCTGGAGGACCGCAGCTTAGAAACTACTGGAAAATGATGAAAACTGGCCACAGTAGTGTCACATGACACAGTCGGCTCTGCTATGCAGTTTCTACAGTAACAACTGCTTTGATCCATCCACTATAGAGGTGGCACTATTTTGGTTCACACCACTGTATGGCCGGCACGTGCCGGGCATGCTTGGAGTTGGGGTTTTGCAACAGCTGAAGGCACACTGTTTGGAAAACACTGGCATAGGGGATGACTGCAGGGAGTCTTATCTCTGGGACTACCTGTAATCGGAATAAAGCAGCAGTAATGTATGTGCACTGGCACTCCATACATTGTCTATGGGAATGATTGACAATGTCGAAAAATAGCGCCAAATAAAAGATGCACCTGTTCCTAGTCCTTACTCTACAAAAGGACAAAGTGACCGCTAACACCTGGAATGAAACTATGGGCTCCATGTCGCTAGCAGTTTGGTTGCCTCTTTTTGAGAGGAACTATAGGTCACAAAGTGATGGGGACACTGTAATTGGCATTATTATGAGTACACTGTGGCTGGCACGTGAGATCACTACTCTAGCTGCCATTTTTATTGGCGTTCTTAATAAATGTGGTTGGCAATTCGAGCATGTACCTATGTGAGAACCTCTATTTATCCCATATATATTTTAAAGGGGTACTTCAGTTGAAAAGTTTTTATTATTATTTTTTTTTTAAATCAACTGGTGCCAGAAAGTTAAACAGATTTGTAAATTACTTCTATTAAAAAATCTTTACCCTTCCAGTACTTTTTAGCAGCTGTATACTACAGAGAAATTTTTTTCTTTTTGAATTTCTTTTTTGTCTTGTCCACAGTGCTCTCTGCTGACACCTCTGTCCGTGTCAGGAACTGTCCAGAGCAGCATAGGTTTGCTATGGGGATTTTCTCCTGTTCTTGACAGTTCCTGATACGGGCATCAGGTGTCAGCTGAGAGCACTGTGGACAAGACAAAAAAAGATATATAAAAAAAAAAAGAATTTCCTCTGTAGCATACAGCTGCTAAAAAGTACTGGAAGTGTAAAGATATTTTTTTATAGAAGTAACTTACAAATCTGTTTAACTTTCTGGCACCAGTTGATTTAAAAAAAAAAAAAAAAAATTCCACCGAAGTACCCCTTTAAGTCATCTATAAAGTGTTTCAGTATATATACCGCCTGAACGTCTCTAGCAAAGACAGCACCTACCAGCTGAAGATCAGGATTCACGTTTCTCTGCAGAGCACGCAGGAATGAGACTGGGCCGTCTTCTACTTGTACACTAGAAGACAAAAATACAATATTATAGGAAAAACACTAAGCAATATTTTTTTTTTTTTAAGTATTTGTCTAAACAAATAATTTGCCTAAAAGGATCTAGAAATCGATTTCCAGCAGGGAGCGGCCCTTTGTAATGGCGGCAGGAGCACGAGAACAGGGAAGGTAAAGGAGACTGTTCGTTTTTTTTCTTCTTTTTTTTTTTACTTACAACCTCCCTGTCCATATGTTTGAGAAAGTTTTGATCAGATTACTGCTTAAATAATATATATATATATATATATATATATATATATATATACACACACATATATATAAACATATATATATTTCTCCAGTGATCCCTCAACATACGATGGTAATTCGTTCCAAATGAACCATCGTTTCTTGAATCCATCCTATGTTGAGGGATCCGTGCAATAGTAATATAGAATGTTATACTCGCGTATCCCCACCGCTCTGGACCGTCACAGCTGCCCTGGATCGTTGCTGTCATCATGTCCCCGGGGTGTCCCCACCTCTCTGGACCGTCACCGCTGCCCTGGATCGTTGCTGTCATCATGTCCCCGGGGTGTCCCCACCTCTCTGGACCGTCACCGCTGCCCTGGATTGTTGCTGTCATCACGTCCCTGGGGTGTCCCCACCTCTCTGGACCGTCACCGCTGCCCTGGATTGTTGCTGTCATCACGTCCCTGGGGTGTCCCCACCTCTCTGGACCTTCACAGCTGCCCTGGATCTTTGCTGTCATCATGTCCCCGGGGTGTCCCCACCTCTCTGGACCGTCACCGCTGCCCTGGATCGTTGCTGTCATCACGTCTCCGGGGTGTCCCCACCTCTCTGGACCGTCACCGCTGCCCTGGATCGTCGCTCTCCATCGCCGTCATCACGTTGCTGCGCACGCCGCTCCAATTGGATGACGGGACAGTGCGCGCGCAACACGATGACGATGACGGAGAGCGACGGGGACAGGTGTGTGACACTCACCGGAGCACATGGGGCACATTAAACTGATATACGGCAGAAACTGAAGCAGTCTGCGCTGCCGGATAGCCGTTTATGCGATGACCCCGACTTACAAAAGCATCGTATGTTGAAATTATCGTATGTTGGGGCCATCATAGGTCGGGGGGATCACTGTATAGCAAAACAATTTCAGATCCAGTATTCAAAGGAAGGCTTCAAATTTTATTTGCACCACAAAGTGACATATAAGCAAAGCGGGTAGGTACATTCTAGCTCACCCCGGCAAGGGCCCCACTGCAGCACGAACTAGAGTGGCCCAGCTCCGAAATCCAATCACAACAAACAAAGAGATGTCCAGCGCATTAGCTCGGTATTAAATCTTTTAGTCCTTTATTTTCTGACAAACAGACATGGAGGGTAACATGTGAAGCGTCGACTAAGGCTGCTCAAAACAACCGAAACGCGTCAAATATTGAGTGCCTTTCTCAAGTAATAATATATATATATATATATATATATATATATGTATATATTATAATCAAGAAGGAACCGGCACTGTGTATAGGACTCCAGGTCAAAGTGGGTGCTCTGCTTACTGAAGATAGGACTCGATATCCCTTGAAATTCCAGCCAAAAAAGAAGAAGCGGCACTCCAAATTGAGTAGAAACAATCTCAGTGGTTTATTCACCCATCAAGCGAATGGTGCACCATTCACTTGATGGGTGACTAAACTAGGGATCGACCGATAATCGGTTTGGCCGATATTATCGGCCGATATTCACGATTTTGGGCATTATCGGTATCGGCAATTACCTTGCCGATAATCCGATAATGTCCCGCCCCCACTGCGCCACACCACCCACCGCACAGCGACCGCCCCCCGAACCGACCCACCCCACCTCACCGCACCCCCCTCCCCACCGCACCGCCCCGGCCTCATTGCCTCCCCCATCCCCGGTTTTATAATTACCTGTTCCGGGGGCCAGGGTCCATGCTACTTCTGGCTCCTGCTGCGTCCTGCGTTACGCTATGCGCAATGACTTGTGACGTGACGCGACGTCACCGTCAGTGCGCACAGTGACAGCTCAGGAGGACTCCACCGGAGCAAGATGTAGAGTGGACCCCGGGCCCCGGGAACAGGTAATTATAAAACCGGGGATGGGGGAGGCAAAGAGGCCGGGGCGGCGGGGCGCGGTGCGGGGCGCTGGGGGGTGCGGTGCGGCGGTGGGGGGGGAGGGTGCTTTTGCGGTGATAGGACTCAGGAGAACCCCCGGACAGGCAGGGGGAGAGAAGCGGGCGGCGGCCTATGGCACCGCAAAAGCAGCTGCAGTTCATTGATTTAAAGCGCCCGCTTTAAATCAATGATCTGCAGCGGTGTCGCCGGGGATAAATAGCCGATAACTTATACCGGAATATCGGTATAAGTTATCGGCTATCGGCCCTAACCTCCACCGATTATCGGTATCGGTCCTAAAAAATCGATATCGATCGATCCCTAGAATAAACCACTGAGATTGTTTCTACTCAATTTGGAGCGCCACTTCTTCTTTTTTGGCTATATATATATATATATATATATATATATATATATATATATATACAAGAAAAAAGAAAGATAGCCAGCACAACAGCCTAATACACGGGTGCACACTGCCATGGCATTAGAGTATACAAAAAAAGAGGATTGCAGCAGCACACATTGGTCAAAAAAATTGGGGCTCTTAGCGCACTTTTTGATCAAAACGTGTCCCCCATCCACCACGGGGAGGTGGCCTCATTTAGGATGGGAACCTAGCACAAATTCTGAGCCTAACACTCAGTGGATAGTTGAGTGTTAGGCTCAGAATTTGTGCTAGGTTCCCATCCTAAATGAGGCCACCTCCCCGTGGTGGATGGGGGACTAGTTTTGATCAAAAAGTGCGCTAAGAGCCTCAATTTTTTTGACCAATGTGTGCTGCTGCAATCCTCTTTTTTTGTATATATATATATATATATATATATATATATATATATATATATAAACAAAGCGATTGTGCAGTACTCCAAATCTGATTAAAAAACTTGGATTTAAAGGGGTACTCAGCCCCTAGACATCTTATCCCCTATCCAAAGTATAGGGGATAAGATGTTAGATCGTGGTGGTCCTGCCGCTGGGGACCCCAGGTATCTACCATGTAGAACCCACCTTTAGCGGCTTCCGGGACCGCTGGAGGTCCTCAGGCTGAGTCCATCTCGATCACGAGGACGGAGCATAGTTGTCACGCCCCTCCCATAGGCTTGCATTGGGGGGGGGGGGGGGGAGCGCGATGTCACACGGGGGCGGAGCTGTGACATCACTATGCTCCGTCCCCATGATTGCCAATAATCAGACCCGGAGCGAACACGCTCCGGGGACTGATTCTAACGGGGTGCGGTGTGGAAGATCACGGGGGTCCCCAGCGGCGGGACCCCCGCGATCAGGCATCTTATCCCCTATCCTTTGGATAGGGGATTAGATGTCTTAGCGCCGGAGTACCCCTTTAATGGCTTACATCACAGTAACTTTTCTGTCCTACCATAGGACCATTTTCAAGTATATATGTGTATATATATATATATTATAATATAAGTTGTCTGTTGAGAGCTGTGTCAATCCCTGGACAGACAAGACGTGAACACAACTTCTAGATAAGTAGTTTGCTTTCTTCACTTATCACTAGAGGGCGCCCCTAACCAGTTTTATGTTGAGCACTAGTTTATACAGATCATCAGGATCTATCAGCTCATATGCCAGGGTGCCGCCAGCTGTTGCAAAACTACAACTCCCAGCATGCCCGGACAGCCGAAGGCTGTCCGGGCATGCTGGGAGTTGTAGTTTTGCAACAGATAGAGGTATTCTAGTTGGAAAACACTGTCCTACACCATTCACATGTATGTACTGGGTGCGCCATACAACAGATAAGACTGAATAAAGTGAATTGGTACAACATTCCCAACATCTTATCTTGGTGACCTGTGCACACACACCTTACACTTCTGCTGGGTGTAGTTGTATCCCAGTGACCTATGAGCCCATTGAGGCCCATTGAATGAACATGTGACTATGGACAATACACGGCTGTCTACACCGCACAGACTACCCACCGTGTGTGGGCCCGGCATATCATCTAACATGGGGAAAACACTGGGGCTAAAAACTGGAATTACCTGTTCGGCCAAACCAGCAGATGCCATTACACGTCCACCGGGATTTACAGGAAACCAGAAGAGCGTTTACAATGTTCCTTATTCTACATCTGCATTAAAGGGGTACTCCGGTGGAAAACATTTGGTGTTTTATTTAAATCAACTGGTGCCAGAAAGTTAAACAGATTTGTAAATGACTTCTATTAAAAAAATATATATATTTACCCTTCCAGTACTTTTTAGCAGCTGTATGCTACAGAGGAAATTCTTTTCTTTTTGAATTTCTTTTGAATTTCTTTTTTGTCTTGTCCACACTGCTCTCTGCTGACACCTGATGCCCGTACGGACAGAGATGTCAGCAGAGAGCACTGTGGAGAAGAGAAAAAAGAAATTCAAAAAGAAAAAGAAATTCCTCTGTAGCATACAGCTGCTAAAAAGTACTGGAAGGGTAAAGATTTTTTTTTAACAGGGTGTGTAGGTGGAAAATTTTAAGTGTTTTGATTTTGAAGTCACAAGTCTCCGGCGCAGCAGGGAGATGGCGGTGGTCCCCAGCGGCGGGACCCCCGCGATCAGACATCTTATCCCCTATCCTTCAGATAGGGGACAAGATGTCTAGGGGCGGAGTACCCCTTTAAAGCAGTATGAATATTAAAAAAAATAAATAAATACTTACCAAATCATGTGTGAACATAGCCTTAGGCTGGTTTACACAAGCGTAATTCGGCTGTATTTTTTTACTTTTACATTAGGACTGCAAGTCTAATGTAGCCCGACTGCAGGTTTAATGACCTGTTCTAAGCATTGTAGGAATCTATCATAGGGGTAAATCAAAGGGATCAATGGTAGTGATCTATGATAGGGATCAATTGTAAGGATCTATCTTAGGGGTAAATCAAAGGGATTTATCATAGGGGCGGGCAATAATAGGGATTAGTGACGCCGGGTTTCGGCCCAGAAGTCTTTCGTAGTGTTACAGATATGTGTTATGTGATACTGTTGGAGTGGTCCGGGTGTTAATGATACAACTTCCTGCAAATAAGCCCTGGAGGGGAGAGCATCGGACCAGAGGGGCACATGACAGGGGGATGATGGCCAGGAGATTAGGGGTTAACTTGGGGTTAATAGGGCAAGAGGATTGGCGGAGACAGGAAAGGGGGAGGAGTAACCTGAACGTGTATGCCGGGCAGGAAGAGGAGGAGCCAGTTGGTGCAGCGACGAAGAAGAAGCCCGCCCTTTGTTTTATTTGTCACGGAAGCGGATGGGGCAGGAGAAGGACCTAGAGGCATCACTGTACTGGTGGAGTTTGGAAGGTAAAGTGGGGCGTGGAAGGTACACGGCCTGGTGGTACGGTCTCTGTGGCCATAGGGGCCCAGAGAGGATACGGGGCTCTGAAGGGAGTGCTCCCAGGCTAGGTGTTGGACGGCTGGGAGTAAAAGTAGGAGGCCCCAGGAAGTTAATGGATGGATTTGGAAAGTGGAGTGGACGGTGCCTCTGGGTTCTTCTTCTGATATTATTTATGTTCCCAAATGGGGTTGTTAAAGATTTAATTGATGTATGACGTTCATACAGAGTTTATTATACATGTTACAATGTTTTAATTTTTGGAAAATAAAATTGGGCTGCTGTGGCCTTTGCACCATAAAGTCTGTGTCTGTCTTTAATAAATGGGGTTTGTGGTCGAGGGGGTTTGTGGTGCTGAGACCAGGCAGCTAGAATCTCCCATAGTTATGGTGTCATCTGCCAGTCATATAGTCCATGGACCATGGCGATGAGCTCAGTAATTCTAGACATGCACAGCGTCATCGTGTACAATAGTATCTATAGCTACAAACAGCTAGGGAGTTGCTGGGTGGGAATCACATTGCACAGCGTAATACTGGCACCATTGACCACGTATCTGTCCATCACAAGTCAGGCACCCATAGCTGCTACCTTTATATATGACCCATACAAAGACGCGTTTGTTTCTTTTTTTAAAACAAGTTGCAGATTATGTTTTTTTTTTGTGTAAGGTACGCTGGGTAGAATCTTTCATTGTCTGTGTAAATCAAGTTCTTTTTACCCCCGTTTGTCTGGGTGTACGTCATGTGTACTTCCTGCTCATTTATCAAAGAGGTGAACGTTCTTCATCAATAGCAAAGTCGTTTAGATGTAGACTGGTTTCCAAGTCAGGTCCAGGCTGGGGATTGCAGATCATAAATACTAAACCACTGGAAAAAGCCAACCATGCCACACTATATTTAAAGGGGTACTCCGCACCCCTAGACATCTTATCCCCTATCCAAAGAATAGGGGATAAGATGTCAGATCGCCGGGGTTCCGCTGCTGGGGACCCCCGGGATCTCGGCTGCTGCACCCACCTGTACGGCTTCCACCTCACAACGGCAACGCTGGAGGCTTCGGATCCCGACCACAATGGCGGACGAGCGTGACGTCACGACCCAAGTCTATGGGAGGGGGCGTGACGGACCTCCCATAGACTTGCATTGAGGGGGTGCGGCGTGACGTCACATGGGGCAGAGTTGTGACGTCACGCTCGTCCGCCATTGTGGTCGGGATCGCCTCCAGCGTTGCCGTTGTGAGGTGGAAGCTGCTGCCGAGATCCCGGGGGTCCCCAGCAGCGGGACCCCCGGCAATCTGACATCTTTGGATAGGGGATACGATGTTTAGGGGGTGCGGAGTACGCCTTTAAGTTGTTTCTTTAAAGAGTCTAAATGAATTGCGCAGAAATTTGTGACTTTTTACTTTTTTTTTAGAAGAGTCATGAACATAGCCTTTACAATTTATAGACTGAGAAAAGCATTAAAGGGGTACTCCGCCTCTAGACATCTTATCCCCTATCTAAAGGGGATGTCTGATCTCCTTGCTGCACCAGGCGTTGGTTTAGAGCATCAGGTGCAGCTCCGGAGGCTCGAGATGTCATGGCCGCGCCCCGCTTGTGACGTCACGGCCACACCCCCTCAATGCAAGTCTATGGGAGGGGGCGTGACAGCCGGAGCGTGACCATGAAGTCACGAGCTTCCGCCCCGCCAGTCATCCAGCATGGAGTGAAGTTCGCTCCATGCACCGGATGTCTGTGGTGCCGCAGCCTTTGGATAGGGGACAAGATGTCTATGGGTGGAGAACCCTTTTTAAGACAAGTTAAATAAATCTATCAAGAAAGGGACTGTTTTAGGTCAAAAGTTTTTTTTATTTTTTTTTTATATTACAGATGTTACAAATATTACCAATAATGATTATAGGTGATTTTTGGTGGAGAAACCTTTGCATCTACAGCACAGGAACATCGTTCACCAAACATCACCGTTCATATGAATTATATGCAAAGACAACACAGGCAACACAAAGAAGCGTGTCGTTTCCATGTAAGGCTTTGTTCACACGGTGGAATTTCTGAGCGGAAAAAATTTCGCTCGGAAATGACGTTGCAGCAGATTACTAGTTTTCAATGGGATTCTGCTGCACCGTGTGCACATCAATCAAAAAAAAAAATCAAGCCTCTGCAGAAAGAACTGACTTGTGAATTATTTTTGAGGAATCTGCATGGAAATGTATTGCTGTCTATGGAGCAGTACTGCTGAGTGTTCCTAGAGCTGGCACGTTCTGCTGGCGCCCACTATCTTAGAAATTTCCTCCGGAATTTTTTTCGGCTGGACATTTGACCAAAATTCCGCCGAGCAAACATAACCTTAAGGCAACATTTTGTGACAAATCTACTTTCAGACTGGGTGGAACAGTGGGAAACATAATACTGGGTAGGTTGGGCCGAAGAGGAAGAGGCCACATGGCGTCCACAATAAAGTAGATGAGGTCAACATACCAGGCCCTGCAAGGCCAGTCCAGAGCCAGAAAATCCAGGAAATCCTATGGACTTCAGGCACTTTGGAATGAGAAGGAGCGTAAACAAGGCTCAAGTCCTGCAGGAACTCGTGGGAACTGAGTTCCTGCACTTTTTCTACAGCAGGAACACTGTTCCCATTAGCAGAACCAACCCTTGAGTGGAAATCTTGGGTGAATTCCCACACTTTTTTTTTCCCAGGACTTAAGTCCACCGCGAGATCCTGAGGATCACGGACCCTGGTCACATAAGATGGAAGCTTGTGATGAAGACAGGACACACATAGTGCCCACCTTAAGACAGAGCTGCAGAAAGAACGTTTCCCTTAGTTTAGCTTTTCCCAGTTGAGAAAGTCTGCCGCATAATTGTCCATTCATGGAATATACACCGGAGATGAAAATTAGAGAACAATTTATGAAGACATAATCTACATTGATCATCATTTGAAGGATTTTTTGTAAGGGGTGCACCATGCCATTAGAACAGTGTTTTATAAAATAACCAAAGTATATCAACATAAAACCTTTATTTTAAAAAAAAAAACGTGATGATGATAATTAGAGGACAACAATGACTGCAGCAGAGAGAGATTGTAGGTAAATGTTCTGAAGGTTCCAACAGTCACCGATCAGTAGGAAGTGTACAGGCCTCTGAATGACTTCAGCTCATCTGCGCCCCCCACAGGACATCACTAGTCTCTCACACATCTGCGCCCCCCACAGGACATCACTAGTCACTCACACATCTGCACCCCCCACAGGACATCACTGGTCTCTCACACATCTGCGCCCCCCACAGGACATCACTAGTCTCTCACACATCTGCGCCCCCCACAGGACATCACTGGTCTCTCACACATCTGCGCCCCCCACAGGACATCACTAGTCTCTCACACATCTGCGCCCCCACAGGACATCACTAGTCTCTCACACATCTGCGCCCCCCACAGGACATCACTAGTCTCTCACACATCTGCCCCCCACAGGACATCACTAGTCTCTCACACATCTGCGCCCCCCACAGGACATGACTGGTCTCTCACACATCTGCGCCCCCCACAGGACATGACTGGTCTCTCACACATCTGCGCCCCCCACAGGACATCACTGGTCTCTCACACATCTGCGCCCGCACAGGACATCACTAGTCTCTCACACATCTGCGCCCCCCACAGGACATCACTGGTCTCTCACACATCTGCGCCCCCCACAGGACATCACTGGTCTCTCACACATCTGCGCCCCCCACAGGACCTCACTAGTCTCTCACACATCTGCGCCCCCCACAGGACATCACTAGTCTCTTACACATCTGCGCCCCCCACAGGACATCACTGGTCTCTCACACATCTGCGCCCCCACAGGACATCACTGGTCTCTTACACATCTGCGCCCCCCACAGGACATCACTGGTCTCTCACACATCTGCGCCCCCCACAGGACATCACTAGTCTCTCACACATCTGCGCCCCCCACAGGACATCACTAGTCTCTCACACATCTGCGCCCCCCACAGGACATCACTAGTCTCTCACACATCTGCGCCCCCCACAGGACATGACTGGTCTCTCACACATCTGCGCCCGCACAGGACATCACTAGTCTCTCACACATCTGCGCCCCCCACAAGACCTCACTAGTCTCTCACACATCTGCGCCCCCCACAGGACATCACTAGTCTCTCACACATCTGCCCCCCACAGGACATCACTAGTCTCTCACACATCTGCGCCCCCACAGGACATCACTAGTCTCTTACACATCTGCGCCCCCCACAGGACATCACTGGTCTCTCACACATCTGTGCCCCCCACAGGACCTCACTAGTCTCTCACACATCTGCGCCCCCCACAGAACATCACTAGTCTCTTACACATCTGCGCCCCCCACAGGACATCACTGGTCTCTCACACATCTGCGCCCCCACAGGACATCACTGGTCTCTTACACATCTGCGCCCCCACAGGACATCACTGGTCTCTTACACATCTGCGCCCCCACAGGACATGACTGG
Organism: Hyla sarda; assembly: GCF_029499605.1. Taxonomy (NCBI): domain Eukaryota; kingdom Metazoa; phylum Chordata; class Amphibia; order Anura; family Hylidae; genus Hyla; species Hyla sarda. The sequence continues at coordinate 32,662,910 of NC_079190.1, read as the reverse complement.
TCTCTCACACATCTGCGCCCGCACAGGACATCACTGGTCTCTCACACATCTGCGCCCCCCACAAGACATCACTAGTCTCTCACACATCTGCCCCCCCCCCACAGGACATCACTAGTCTCTCACACATCTGCCCCCCCCCCACAGGACATCACTAGTCTCTCACACATCTGCGCCCCCCACAAGACCTCACTAGTCTCTCACACATCTGCGCCCCCCACAGGACATCACTAGTCTCTCACACATCTGCCCCCCACAGGACATCACTGGTCTCTCACACATCTGCGCCCGCACAGGACATCACTAGTCTCTCACACATCTGCGCCCCCCACAGGACATCACTGGTCTCTCACACATCTGCACCCCCCCCCCCACAGGACATCACTAGTCTCTCACACACCTGCGCCCCCCACAGGACATCACTGGTCTCTCACACATCTGCGCCCCCCACAGGACATCACTAGTCTCCGACACATCTGCACCCCCCACAGGACATCACTGGTCTCTCACACATCTGCGCCACCCACAGGACATCACTGGTCTCTCACACATCTGCGCCCCCCACAGGACATCACTGGTCTCTCACACATTTGCGCCCCCCACAGGACATCACTGGTCTCTCACACATCTGCGCCCCCCACAGGACATCACTAGTCTCTCACACTGCTCTGGTGGGATTTTGCTCCACTCTTCTTTCAATCTCTTCCACACTTCTGTGACTGTTGTGGGTTTCTTCTTGGACATAACTTTGTCACCAAGGATTTTCCAGAGGTTTTCTATTGGGTTTAGATTAGGACTCTGGGCGGCCATTTCATTGTTTCAATGTTCTCAGTTTTAACTTCTTAAGGACGCAGGGCGTACCTGTACGCCCTGCGCCCGGTATTTAAAATGGGGTCACGCCGTGACCCCGCATCATACCGGGTCGGTCCCGGTGGCTTATGATAGCGGGGACCCTGGGCTAATAGCATGTGGCACAGATCGCTGTGCCGTGCGCTATTAACCCTTCAGACGCGCCGATCAAAGTTGATGGCTGCGTTTAATACGAAAGTAAAAGCTTTCCGGCAGCTCAGTCGGGCTGATCGGGACTATCGCGATAAAATAGCGATGTCCCGATCAGCTAGGACGCGAGCGGAGGTCTCCTTACCTTGCTCCTTCATGTCCGATCGGCGTTTGATTGCTCCAAGCCTGAGCTACAGGCTTGAGCAACCAACCCCCTATTACGCTGATCCATGCAAAGCTATGGTTTTGCAGGGATCAGGGTAAAAGATCAGTGTGTGCAGTGTTATAGGTCCCTATGGGAGCTATAACACTGCAAAAAAAAAAAGTTTACAAAGGTCGTTTAACCCCTTCCCTAATAAAAGTTTGAATCACCCCCCTTTTCCCATAAAAAAAAACTGTGTAAATAAAAATAAACATATGTGGTATCGCCGCGTGCGGAAATGTCCAAACTATAAAAATATATTGTTAATTAAACCGCACGGTCAATGGCGTACGCGCAAAAAAATTCCAAAGTCCAAAATAGCGTATTTTTGGTCAATTTTTATATCATGAAAAAATGAATAAAAAAGCGATCAAAAGGTCTGATCAACACAAAAATGGTATCGCTAAAAACTTCAGAACATGGCTCAAAAAATGAGCCCTCATACCGGCCTGTACGCGGAAAAATAAAAAAGTTATAGGGGTCAGAAGATGACAATTTTTTACGTATAAATTTTCCTGCATGTAGTTTAGCACGACAATATCCAACCTATATAAGTAGGGGATCATTTTAACCGTATGGACCTACAGAATAAAGATAAGGTGTCATTTTTACCGAAAAATGCACTGCGTAGAAACGGATGCCCCCAAAATTTACAAAATGAAATTTTTTCTTCAATTTTGTCGCACAATGAATTTTTTTTTTCCGTTTCGCCGTGGATTTTTTGGTAAAATTACTAATGTCAGTGCAAAGTAGAATTGGTGGCGCAAAAAATAAGCCATAATATGGATTTTTAGGTGCAAAATTGAAAGCGTTATGATTTTTAGAAGGTGATGAGGAAAAAATGAAAATGCCAAAAAACTGAAAAGGGGTTAAGGAACTGCTTTACCTGGCTTACTGTGTGACAGGGGGCATTGTCCTGCATGAAAATTGCTGCTGACTGAGTGATGATCGCAAGGAAGGAACCATGTGTTGTTGAAGAAGGTTCAGATACACTCGTATTCGCTCTGCCATGTAGCTGTATGAGAGGTCCAACTCCTGCTGCAGAAAACATTCCCCAAACCATGACACTTCCTCCTCCAGTCACGGACTTCTTTACACACTATGGGGGAATTCATCAATAATGGTTGTCCTGTGTATGTTTCCCCCCCCCCCCCCCCCCATTTTTGGTTGCCCAGGTTCAAATACATCATAAGGTGTACGCTCTTTGATGAATCCGGTTTGGACAGCTGCTGTGGTGGACAGCGTTTTTTCAACACCATAAACTATAGAGTTTATCGCACATGATGAATTCACGCCCCCTTCTTTAGACTTGCATTGAGAGGGCGGGAGCTCTGTAAACGCGGAGCTCTGTAAACGCGGAGCTCTGTAGACGCGGAGCTCTGTAAACGCGGAGCTCTGTAGACGTGGAGCTCTGTAGACGCGGTGCTCTGTAGATGCGGAGCTCTGTAGACGCGGAGCTCTGTAGATGCGGAGCTCTGTAGACGTGGAGCTCTGTAGACGCGGTGCTCTGTAGATGCGGAGCTCTGTAAACGCGGAGCTCTGTAGACGCGGAGCTCTGTAAACGCGGAGCTCTGTAGACGTGGAGCTCTGTAGACGCGGTGCTCTGTAGATGCGGAGCTCTGTAGACGCGGAGCTCTGTAGATGCGGAGCTCTGTAGACGTGGAGCTCTGTAGACGCGGAGCTCTGTAAACGCGGAGCTCTGTAGACGTGGAGCTCTGTAAACGCGGAGCTCTGTAGACGTGGAGCTCTGTAGACGCGGTGCTCTGTAGACGCGGAGCTCTGTAAACGCGGAGCTCTGTAGACGTGGAGCTCTGTAGACGCGGTGCTCTGTAGATGCGGAGCTCTGTAGACGCGGAGCTCTGTAGATGCGGAGCTCTGTAGACGTGGAGCTCTGTAGACGCGGTGCTCTGTAGACGCGGAGCTCTGTAAACGCGGAGCTCTGTAGACGTGGAGCTCTGTAAACGCGGAGCTCTGTAAACGCGGAGCTCTGTAGACGCGGTGCTCTGTAGACGTGGAGCTCTGTAGACGCGGAGCTCTGTAAACGCGGAGCTCTGTAGACGTGGAGCTCTGTAGACGCGGTGCTCTGTAGACGTGGAGCTCTGTAGACGCGGAGCTCTGTAAACGCGGAGCTCTGTAGACGTGGAGCTCTGTAGACGCGGTGCTCTGTAGATGCGGAGCTCTGTAGACGCGGAGCTCTGTAGATGCGGAGCTCTGTAGACGTGGAGCTCTGTAGACGCGGTGCTCTGTAGACGCGGAGCTCTGTAAACGCGGAGCTCTGTAGACGTGGAGCTCTGTAAACGCGGAGCTCTGTAAACGCGGAGCTCTGTAGACGCGGTGCTCTGTAGACGTGGAGCTCTGTAGACGCGGTGCTCTGTAGATGCGGAGCTCTGTAGACGCGGAGCTCTGTAGATGCGGAGCTCTGTAGACGTGGAGCTCTGTAGACGCGGTGCTCTGTAGGCGCGGAGCTCTGTAAACGCGGAGCTCTGTAGACGTGGAGCTCTGTAAACGCGTAGCTCTGTAAATGTGGAGCTCTGTAGACGTGGAGCTCTGTAGACGTGGAGCTCTGTACAACGGAGGCTCGGAGAAGCTTCCAGCATCACCACCAGACTCCTTGTGTTGCCTTGGTGGTTCAGAAAAGCCAACCAGTGACGTTGCCAAGGGGGGGGTGGGGAGGTTTCCGCACCAGGTGGCATCCTCTGGTGGGGTGACATCCTCACCCAGGTGCGTCCGACCATCCCTGTCACTGGCTGTTTTCTTAAGCTCAATCTGCAGTGCAGAATGCATTGCACAGCGAACGCATACAGAAACAGCCTGTGGCAGGAACGGTCAGAGAACTGTGGAGATTAGAGCTCTTGCAGGGGACTTACTCAGCTCCTCTTCCTCCTCTGCTGATCGGCAGCTTTCCCTGCACTGCATTGGTCATGTGACATCATAACATCACATGACCACAGCAAGCTTGAAGAGCTGCTGATCAGTATGGAGGATACTGGAGCACAGCAGTGCAGATAGCCTTCTGGAGCAGGTAAACTGAGGGGGCACTCTGTATGTGTGTGTGTGTGTGTGTGGGGGGGGGGGGGGGGGGGGGTTGGGACACACACACCATCTCTGCCCCCCCCCCTCCTTACCAGGGTGCATCTAGCTGTTGCAAAACTACAACTCCTAGCATGCTGGGAGTTGTAGTTTTGCAACAGCTGGAGGGTTGGGAAGCACTGACAGATAGATAAGTGTTTTCCAACCAGGGTGCCTCCAGCTCTAGCAAAACTACAAAACAAAAACTCCCAGCCTTTGGCTGTCTAGGCATGCTGGGAGTTGTAGTTTTTTTAACAGCTGAAAGCACCCCGGTTGGAAAACACTGAGATAGATAGATAGATAAATGGATAGATAGGACATAGTTCAGTGTTTCCTGAATAGTGCCTCCAGCTGTTGCAAAACTGGGAGTTGGAGTTGCATGCTGGGAGTAGTAGTTTTATAGTTTTGCAACAGCTGGAGTCACCCTGGTTAGGAAACATTGATCTATGTCCTATATCTATTTCCTATCTATCTATGTCAGTGTTTCCAAACCAAGGTGCCCCCATCTGTTGCAAAACTACAACTGCCAGCATGCTGGGAGTTGTAGTTCTGCAACCGCTGGAGGCACCCTGTTCATGAAACACTGATCTATGTTCTACCTATCCATCTATATTTCTCAGTGTTCCCCAACCAGGGTGCCTCCAGCTGTTACAAAACTACAACTCCCAGCTTACCCTAATCACAGCTTAGATCATACTGGGAGCTGTAATTCCCATGGTAAAACCTTACCCTTATGTGGCAATTGGTATATTTCATTATAATACTGGAAATAATTTTCTGCAGGGGGGGGGGGGGGGTGACACCAACCCTAGAAACGCCACTGAAGCCAACACAATATAATAGTGAAGGACAGCAAAGGCATGTGTAAAAGCTACATCCGTTTTGTGTGATCCTGCCCTTCTTCTGGCCTCTAGCTGTGCTGGACACTATGCTTGCAGTGTATACCCAACAATAGGTATGGTAGGCATCTACATGTCCCTTTGCCAGTCAGAACAAACTGGATGTTATGGCAAGTGGCAGATGTACAAAACACCCGCAGGAACGTCTCTACCAGATTGCAGCTTACTAAGCTTAACTTGCCAACTTCCATCTATAGTACAATATTTGCCTACAGTGTAAATCAACCTAAATTTGCTTCTACTGAAAGATGTGAATAAAGGAAGAGGAAAAACAAAAGAAAAAAGAACAGAATAAAAAAAACAGTGAACAATGTGACAGCGTCCTAGACGGAGCGGCAGCTTACATCTATCTCTATCAGTGAGATTCCTCCCGCTTTCCCTATTATGCAGATTGCTAGAAAATAGAGCGTTTATTCTTCTGTTACACCAAACACCTATCTCCCGTGTCTCGGGTGCCCTGCTCGCCTGTGTTCAGACTTGAAAAAGAAGGAGATGCAAACAAAACGCTCCCATTAATCCCTTATTTGTCCCTTTATTTGTGCAGATGAAAAGACTTCAGAAAATAAGTGCAGCCGTGGAGGAGTTGCTGCGTACGTCCCAAATCAGAGCGGAGATTTACCTCTCAGCGTCAGTGCGCTACTATGTGAACGGAACAATACGAAAGGATTCATACCGTTCTTACCGCCCTGCGCTTAATATTCAAGCCGCTCGTGGAAGATGTCACAAAGCCTGCGAAAAGTATCCACGCAGCAGATAGAGGTATTAAAAGTAGGCTAAAAATGAGCCCTTATACACTTCCGTAGACAAAAAAGTTATAGGAGATATCTGGCGAAAATTAACCTATAAGTAGCTGATCGCAGGGGATCACCGGGACGAGACCCGGCGCTCAGTAAGGAGCACATGCTGCAGCCTGCACGCGCTCCATTCATTTCTATGGGAGCACCGAAAAGAGCAGAGTGCAGCACTCGGGCATCATCAGCGTTCCCATAGAAATGAATGGAGCGCGTGCCGTCTACAGGTAGATGACCGGTAGAGAGAGTCCTGGAGTTCGTAGGGGTCCCAGCGGTCAGACCCCATTGTGATCAGCTACTTATCCCTATTGTGATCAGCTACTTATCCCCTTACCTGTGGATAGGGGATAAGTTAAAGAGGTTATCCAGGAAAAAACTTTATTTTTATATATATATATCAATAGTGTTGCTCGCAAATATTCGCAATGCAAATTTTATTCGCGAATATAGCACTATATATTCGCAATTACGAATATTCATATATATATATTTTTTTCACAGTACACATCACAGTGATCATCCCTCTCTGCTTCCAGCTTGTGTGGTGTAAAGAAGGCTCTAATACTACTGTGTGAGACTGGCATACGAATTTTCGCACATGGGAAAATTTGCATATGCAAATTTTCGCACATGCGAATTTTGGCTTATGCTAATTTCCACATGTGCGAAAATTAGCATATGCAATAATTTGCATAAGTGAAAATTCGCACATGTGGAAATTAGCATATTTCGTCCATATATTCACGAAATATCGCGAATTCGAATATGGCCTATGCTGCTCAACACTATATATCAACTGGCTCCAGAAAGTTAAACAGATTTGTAAATTACTTCTATTAAAAAATCTTATTCCTTACAGTACTTATGAGATGCTGCAGTTGAGTTGTTCTTTTCTGTCTAAGTGTTCTCTGATGACACGTGTCTTGTGAACCGCCCAGTTTAGAAGCAAATCCCCATAGCAAACCTCTTCTACTCTGTGCAGTTCCCGAGACAAGCAGAGATGTCAGCAGAGAGCACTGTTGCCAGACAGAAAACAACAACTCAACTTCAGCAGCTGATAATTATTGAAAGGATTAAGATTTTTTAATAGAAGTAATTTACAAATCTGTTTAACTTTCTGGCACCAGTTGATATATATATATATATATATATATATATATATATTTAAAAAAAAGTTTTTCCCTGAAATACCCCTTTAATTTTGCCAGTTCTCCTTTAAGGAAAAAAAATTATAGGGGTCAGAAAATTGCAATTTAAATAACTTTTTTTTACCCTTGAAAAGTAAAATACAGTAAAACATGAGAGAAACTATACAGATTGAGTATTGTAATTGTATGGACCTAAACAATCAAGATAACATGCCAGTTTGACTGCACGGGGAACTGCATTAAAAAATACCCCAATATTTGCAAAACTGCATTTTTTTCGATTTCCTTCCTCCTTTTTCTTTTCGGTTTTGTAACATATTTTATGGAAAAATTAAGAATTTAATATGACAAAGTACAATTGGTCCTGCAAAAAAAAAGCCCTAATATGGGTCTGTAGGTGGAAAAATAGAAGAGTTATGTATATACACAGCAGGATATGACTGCTGCTCTGCAGCATAATACAGGGTGTGATGCAGAATGTTAAAGGGGTATTCTGCTGCCCAGCATTTAGAACAAACTGTTCCGAATGCTGGAGCCGGAGCTCGTGACGTCATAGCCTCGCCCCCCTCATGACGTCATGCATCGCCCCCTCAACGCAAGTCTATGGGAGGGGGCGTGACAGGCGTCACGCCCCCTCCCATAGACTTGCATTGAGCGGGCGGGGTGTGACGTCATGAGGGGGCGGAGCTATGACGTCACAAGCTCCCGGCTCCAGCATTCGGAACAGTTTGTTCCAAACACCGAGCAGCGGAGTACTCCTTTAATATACTGTGGAAACAAACAAACAATCTACCAGTTAAACACATAAATACAAACCTAGAAGATGTAAGTCTTACATTTTGGGGTTATCAATAGAGAAGCCCATTCCATCGCCTACTTTCATCAGACATTGGACCAGCTGCTCGGCAACATCTCCATTGCGGTGACTAAATAGGAGAAGCCAACTGGACAGAGGCTTGGCATGGATTATTCTGCCGCTTCGTGTATCTCGAGACCAGTCGGCAGCAGACGCAGGTTGACACTAGAAGAGAAATATTTGTTAAATATAAAAATGACTGTAGTGTATGAATTTTTACTTACGACAGTCCAATTAAAACAGCAAAGGTAGAAATCCAAAGTAGAAGGGTGGACGCAGGTATAGGACCGTGGATAAAGGCCCAACACAATAGTCTGCAGATCAAGCATGTTTTTCTTTTTATAATAATAAACATACTATACTCACCTTCTCTGGTCCCCTGCAGTTTCTGCATCAACACTCCCAGTCCCCAGCTAGTCTCCACCCCTTCCAGGTTCTGTGTCATCCTCACCCCACAGGACCTGCCCGCTCAGTCAATCAGTGATTAAGGCAGGGCACCAACGTGGCCACTGATTGGCTGAGCGGGCAGGTCCTGTGGGGTGAGGGTGACATAGAACCAGGAAGAAACGGAGACCAGCATGGGACTGGGAGTATTGGCATGGCCGCTTCAGGGGAGCAGGATCGGTAAATATTGCATGTTATACCACTCCTTGCTCGGGAGAGAAAATGAAGTATTTCTCACAGAAAAGGATTGCAGTAACACATGTTTTGCTATACACATGTTTATTCCCTTTGTGTGTATTGGAACTAAACCAAAAAAGGGAGGAAAAAAAGCAAATTGGACATAATGTCACCAAACTCCAAAAATGGTCTGGACAAAATTATTGGCACCCTTTAAAAATTGTGGATAAATAAGATTGTTTCAAGGATGTGATGCTTCTTTAAACTCACCTGGGGCAAGTAATATGTGTGGGCAATATAAAAATCACACCTGACAGCAGATAAAAAGGAGAGAAGTTCACATAGTCTTTGCATTGTTTATCTCTGTGGGCCACACTAAGCATGGACAATAGAAAGAGGAGAAGAGAACTGTCTGAGGGTTTTAGAACCAAAATTGTGGAAAAATATCAACAATCTCAAGGTTACAAGTCCATCTCCAGATATCTAGATTTGGCTTTGTCCACAGTGCGCAACATTATCAAGAAGTTTGCAACCCATGGAACTGTAGGTAATCTCCATGGGCGTGGAAGGAAGAGAAAAATTGATGAAAGGTGTCAATGCAGGATAGTCCGGATGGTGGATAAGCAGCCCCAAACAAGTTCCAAAGATATTCAAGCTGTCCTGCAGGCTCAGGGAGCATCAGTGTCAGCACGAACTATCTGTCGACATTTAAATGAAATGAAACGCTATGGAGGAGACCCAGGAGAACCCCACTGCTGACAGAGACACTTAAAAAAGCCTCATTTTGCCAAAATCAACTTGAGTAAGCCAAAATCCTTCTATTCTATCTTGTGGACACATGAGACCAAGATAAAGCTTTTTGGTAAAACACATCATTCTACTGTTTACCGAAAACGGAATGAGGCCTACAAGGAAAAGAACACAGTACCTACAGTGAAATATGGTGGAGGTCAATGATGCTTTGGGGTTGTTTTACTGCCTCTGGCACTGGGTGCCTTGAATGTGTACAAGGCATCATGAAATCTGAGGATTACCAATGGATTTTGGGTCGCACTGTACAGCCCAGTGTCAGAAAGCTGGGTTTGCGTCCGAGATCTTGGGTCTTCCAGCAGGACAATGACCCCAAAACATACATCAAAAAGCCCCCAGAAATGGATGGCAACAAAGCGCTGGAGAGTTCTGAAGTGGCAGCAATGAGTCCAGATCTAAATCCCATTGAACACCTGTGGAGAGATCTTAAAATTGCTGTTGGGAAAAGGCGCCTTCCAATAAGAGAGACCTGGAGCAGTTTGCAAAGGAAGAGTGGTCCAACATTCCGGCTGAGAGGTGTAAGAAGCTTATTGGTGGTTATAGGAAGCTACTGATTTCAGTATTTTTTTCCAAAGATTGAGCAACCAAATATTAAGTTAAGGGTGACAATAATTTTGTCCACCCCATTTTTGGAGTTTGGTGACATTATGTCCAGTTTGGTTTATTTCCTCCGTTTTTTGGTTTAGTTCCAATACACACAAATGGAATAAACGTGTGTATAGCAAAACGTGTGTTACTGCAATGCTTTTCTGTGAGAAATACTTCATTTTCTTGAAATATTTCAGGGATGACAACATTTACGGCATTACTCTATTTTGTTTTTCAGTGTAAATCATGGATACATTGTCTCTCAGGACTCTTTTGAGCACTGAAAACAATCTCGGACACCTGTGGTAATTAGATTGCCAGGTGAGCCCAATTTAAAAAAAGTTCAATGCCTCGAAAAAGTTCAATGCCTTGGACGAGGTATTAAAACATGAAATATTTAATGAAAACTTAAGCGTGATCATCGCACTATTAAGAGATTTGTGGCTGATTCAGAGCACAGACGGGTTTGTGCAGATAAAGGCACATTGAGGAAGATTTCTGCCAGATCCATGCATCGGATCAAGAGAGCAGCTGCTAAAATACCATTACATAGCAGCAAACAGATATTTGAAGCTGCTGGTGCCTCTGGAGTCCCACAGACATCAAGGTGTCCCCCAGAGTCTTGCAAATGTGCATAAACCTTCTATTCAGCCACCACTAACCAATGCTCACAAGCAGAAATGGCTGCATTGGGCAGAAAAATACATGAAGACTAATTTTTAAACAGTCCTGTTCACTGATGAGTGCCGTTGTTTGATAATATTTTGGAACAGTGCATTGTAAGTTTTTATGTTTATAAAAAAAATACTGTTATCATTAGGAGGTTTGTTCAATACAATTTGAATTGTACTCTTAATAGTTGATAACATGAGAATTATGCTGACTGTTATTTACATCAATTATTTAGGTAAATGAGAAAAATATAATTTCCATAATAATAAGGATAGATAATAAGATGACTGATCGCCGGGGTCCTGAAGCTGGGACCCCCGAGATCTCTCTGCAGCACATGGTGTTTGTTTAGATCACTGGGTGTGGCTACGGAGGCTCATGATGTCTTGGCCACGCCCGTCGTAACATCACACCATGCCCCCTCAATGCAAATCTATGGGAGGGGGCGTGACATCCGTCACGCCCCCTCCCATAGACTTGCATTGAGAGGGGGGGGCACCGGATGACTGGGGTGCCGCAGCAGAAATCGCGAGAGGTCCCAGCGGCGGGACCTCCACGATGAGACATCTTATCCTTTGGATAGGGGATAAGATGTCTAGGGGCGGAGTACCCCTTTAATGACCACACCACCAGCATGTTAATAGAGTGCTCAGTATATTACCGTATATTTTCACGTATCGTGCACTTACTATTCCATCCCTCAAACAAATCTTTTCCGGCGGTATAACGCGTCCGGTGATAGACAGCTGATTCTCAAGTCGTAGCCCCCATTTTGCAAGTTCGGCGCTCGCCTCCCGACTTCTGTGAAAGAAAATAAAAAATAACAATGAACGCATTAATAATGCACATTGTTACTTCTGTCACAAACAGCCTTCCTTTCTGGCAAAACCAAAGTATAGGAAGGTGGCATGAAACAGGATCTTCTGTTATCATTAAATATATATGCTGTTCCGGTGCCAACTCATAAGAGGCTTTGCTAAGTGCACCCGGCGTCCTTCTCACTCCGGTGCAGCTTATAAATCAGGCGTATAAACAGATTAATGAATGAGGGAAATGTATCAGTGAAATCCCATCATCATCATCCGCTGTCACCTGAACTTACATTACCGATCAAATGAATTGCAAGAAATGTTATCAGAAAAGATACATTAGGTTGTGCTGGCTAATAAAGAGCTGACACACATACTTCCGCCATTAAAGGGGTTTTTCCGAGATCACAACATTGATGGCCTATCCTCAGGACAGGCAATCGATACCAGATAGGTAGGGGTCCGATTCTAAGTTACCCCACTAATCACCTTTTTGGAGAGGCTGAGGTTTTTAAGCAGGGGGTAAGGCTAATTACATTGATGGCCTATCCTCAGGACAGGCAATCGATACCAGATCGGTGGGGGTCCGATTCTAAGTTACCCCACTAATCACCTTTTTGGAGGGGCTGTGGTATTTAAGCAGGTGGTAAGGCTGGGTTCAGACTACAGAATTTCTGAGCGAAAGTCCACTTAGAAATTACACTTGGAAATTCCGCTGCGGCAGAATCTCATTGGATCATTGAATCTCTTCTGCACAGAGCACCCTACGGAAGACAGACGATTTCCTTTTTTGGGTTTTCCTTTTTTCCTCCTCGATTTTTAAGAGACATAAAATGTATGGTGCAACCAAAATTTTTTGGGAAAACCGCAGTTTTGCAACTTTTGGAGATTTTTCCACAGTGCACTTTACGGTAAAACTGACATGTACTCCGATACACCGGGTATAGTACCGATAAACGTACCTGCAGTCCAGCGCCCGATCCCTCTGAAGTTCGGCTTTTTCTAGCGCTGAATTGTGTGCTGGAGGCGGGCCCGCCAGCTGGATTTGAATATTCCTGGGCGCTGGTCATGTGAGCGCTTGTGCCTACTGAGCGGTCACGTGACCAGCGCCTATGAATATTTAAATCCAGCCGACGGGCCCACCTCCAGCGCCCAATTCAGCGCAGATAGAAGCTGAACTTCAGAGGGACTGGGCACCGGACTGTAGGCACGTTTATCAGTAAGGAACCCCTCACCCACATTATAACCGGGTGTATCGGATTTTGTGTGACCATTTTCCTTTAAAACTGTCCTCTTTGTCCTATTCTGACCCGTATACGGGACTGTATGAGGGAAAATGTTTTTGCACAAACCACTAAATAGCAGACACTGGCACTATGGATATGTTTTACTGTGCCCACTATGCAGATAAGTTACTGCAAGCGGTTCCCTGCTAGACCACTTATATTCCTAATGTAACAGATGATTTAAAGTAACATCGCTTACTAGGGCTTAAATGTATCACGATCCAAACATCAGTGGTGGTATACAGCAAGAAACAATACTAATGGTGCTCTAGTTACTTATCTAAAACCTTAAATGGAGGAATAAAAAGTTCCACGGGTTTTTCCGGCGCAGACCGTCACAAGTAATCACAGTTGCAGGCGTGTGAAAAGGAAGTCCATTTATTCAATAGCCATTACAAACAAACACGTTTCGAGGCCTAAGCAAGCCTCTTTCTCAATGTTAAGATTGGCCCATGCCAATTTTAACATTGAGAAAGAGGTTTGCTTAGGCCTCGAAACGCGTTTGTTTGTAAACGGAAAAACCAGTAGAACTTTTTATTCCTCCATTTCATGTTTCTACGCTCGGCTGAAGACCCCTGACTGCTGATACCCAGGTGGCTGCACCGACATTTTTACGCTTCTTCTGGTGGTTGTGTCTGGTACACAAACACAAAACATGAGCAGAATTGCCCCTATTCTTTGATTTGCTGGATGTGTTTGCTCTCACTATCCAGACTACTATCCCATGAGAAGCTCTGCTTTGTTTTTTCAGAAACGTTTGCTTATTATGCAGAACCTTGACATGATCCGGAGTAATAATCCCTGCAATCAGTAATGTCCTGCATATACCGAAGTATCACTAATGTGTTAATATGTTCCTGTATTGGAATCAGGTTTACATGAGATGTCCATCTGCACCAGGATCCTGAGTAGGTTAAAGTTGCTCGAAGTTCTCAGATGGTGCGATCTTGGTTGCTGGGAGAACTGCCCCAGCCGGCGGCGTCTCTACCAGCCAAGTCCTGCTGCAAGATTATGGAGCTAAATCACTGTAGATAGCACGTTGGGCCAAAAATCCTCCTACGCGTTTCGCAAATATAAAATTTTCCTTCCTCAAGGGATCAGGGATTTTGCATAAGTAACTAGAGCACCATTTGTATATTGTATACAGTGACTTAGGTGACTTAACTCCAAAATCTTGCAGCGGGACTTGGCTGGTAGAGACGCCGCCGGCCGGGGCAGTATATGCAGGACATTACTGATTGCAGGGATTATTACTCCGGATCATGTCAATCTTTTGCTTAAGTAACTAGAGCACCATTAGTATATTGTTTCTTGCTGTATACCACCACTGATGTTTGGATCGTGAACATTTAAGCCCCAGTAAGCGCTGTTACTTTAAATCATCTGATCAATTTTTTTGTGCTGTATATTAGTTTTTGATCGCTTTTTTTTTTACTTTTATGTGACCAAAATTCTGAAATTTTGGACTTTTTACGTCAACGCCATTCACCGTACTGGATCTTTTTTTTTTGCCTAACATTTTGTGGTTAACTTATTGATACCATCCACAAAGTAGAATTGGTTTCGCATAAAACAAGCCCTTAAAGGGGTACTCCGCCCCTAGACATCTTATGCCCTTATCCAAAGGATAGGGGATAAGATGTGTGATCGCGGGAGTCCCACTGCTGGGGATCCCCGCGATCTCGGCTGTGGCACCCCAGTCATCCGGTGCACAGAGTGAACTTCACTGACTGGCGATGCGGGGCTTGAGGCTCATGACGTCACGGCCACGCCCCCTCGTGAGATCACGGCCATGCCCCCTCAATGCAAGTCTACGGGAGGGGGCGTGACGGCAGTCACGCCCCCTCCCATAGACTTGCATTGAGGGGGCATGGCAGTGACTTCATGCGGGGCGTGGTTGTCATGTCACGAACGCCGGGTGCAGCAGGGAGATCGTAGGGGGACCCCCGCTATCAGACAACTTATCCCCTATCCTTTGGAAAGGGGATAAGATGTCTAGGGGCAAAGTACCCCTTTAAAGATTTTAAAAGGCAAGGAAACCAAAAATAAGAATGCCAAAAATGAAAAATGGCCGCATCAGATTGCCTTGAACTGAATTCACTGTGCACAACTATCAGAAAACTGTCTCTGCTATACTTCTATATATTTAGATTCCCTTTTTAGCAAAATCTGTTATAAACAATACAGGCTCCCCCGGTGCGATATCTGGGAAAGATCTTTATAACCGTTAAATTTTTAATGCTAATACAGTGAAGGGTTGGAGGAATCTTCTCTCTTCTCACTTAATCAATGGGAGATGATTTACTTGGAGCAATATTCCCCATCTCTAACCTTCCTAGACATAGTTAAAGGGATACACATGAGTTACGAAGCCTCGCTCAATTATTTATTGGGGGTCATTTTTTTGATGTGATTCCTGTAATGGAAAAAAAGAGTCAAAAACAAGTTCAATGTATTACTCCTGGATGTTTTCTGCCAGAGTCTGCAGCCTCTTCTGCCGGCGCTCCGGGTTTAATTGTGTTTCCAGCGACAGGTCTTTCATCAGGCGGAAGTCCGTAAGTGCGCGGCTCGACAGCCCTGGTGATAATGCAGAAACAGGAAGAAATTGGCAACATAAAACAAGCTCTATACAGCAACGTCTGACATGACTATAGCGTGACCGCGCTGTGTAAGAGCGAATAACAACAATACCGTAAAAATACGTATAAAACCTTCTATCGCGCTCATTCTTCCTTCTCCCAGTCCAAATAACCTGGACAGGCTATTTAAAAAAAATATTCAAGCTGTTTCACCTGCACATACGGAGAGGTTGAATGTACACTTTGTAGACTTTTTCTGTAGAGATGAGCGAACTTACAGTAAATTCGATTCGTCACGAACTTCTCGGCTCGGCAGTTGATGACTTATCCTGCATAAATTAGTTCAGCTTTCAGGTGCTCCGGTGGGCTGGAAAAGGTGGATACAGTCCTAGGAAAGAGTCTCCTAGGACTGTATCCAATTTTTCCAGCCCACGGGAGCACGGAAAAGCTGAACTAATCTACGCAGGAAAAGTCAGCAACTGCCGAGCCGAGAAGTTCGTGACGAATCGAATTTACTGTAAATTCGCTCAGCTCTATTTTTCTGCCATGGATTTCACAGACTCTAGAGCAATGTTTCCAAACCAGGGTGCCAACAAGGCTGTTGCAAAACTACAACTCCCAGCATGCCCGGACAGCCGAAGGCTGTCCGGGCATGCTGAGAGTTGTAGTTTTGCAACAGCTGGGGATCCATAGTTTGGAGACAACTGCAATACAGCATAATCCGTTTCCTAGAGGGGTACTTTAGTGGAAAACATTTTTTTTTTTTTTTTATCAACTGGTGCCAGAAAGGTAAACAGATTTGTAAATTACTTCTATTAAAAAATCTTAATCCTTCCAGTATTTTTTAGCAGCTGTATGCTACAGAGGAAATTCTTTTCTTTTTAAATTTCTTTTTTGTCTTGTTCACAGTGCTTTCTGCTGACACCTGATGCCCATATGGGGAAAATCCCCATAGTAAACCTATGGACAGTTCCTGATACGGACATTAGGTGTCAGCAGAGAGCACTGAGGACAAGACAAAAAAGAAATTTAAAAAGAAAAGAATTTCCTCTGTAGCATACAGCTGCTAAAAAGTACTGGAAGGGTAAAGAATAAAGATTTTTTTTATAGAAGCAATTTACAAATCTGTTTAACTTTCTGGCACCAGTTGATTTCAAAAATAAATAAATAAATACATTTTTCCACCAGAGTACCCCTTTAAATGAATCATGATCCAAACATCAGTGGTGGTATACAGCAAGAAACAATAGTAATGGTGCTCTAGTTACTTATGCAAAACCTTGACATTATCCGGAGTAATAATCCCTGCAATCAGTAATGTCCTGCATATACCGATGTATCACTAATGTGTTAATATGTTCCAATACCCGGTTTACATGAGATGTCCGTCTGCACCCGGATCCTGAGTAGCTTAAAAGTTGCTCGAAGTTCTCAGATGGAGCGATCTTGGTTACTGGGAGAACGGCCCCGGCCGGCGGCGTCTCTACCAGCTAAGTCTGCTCCAAGATTATGGAGCTAAATCACCTAAGTCACAACAGATAGCACGTTGGGCCAAAAATCCTCCTACGCGTTTTGGAAAAATGTAATTTTCCTTCGTCAGGGATCAGAGATTTTGCATGAGTAACTAGAGCACCATTAGTATTGTTGCTTGCTGTATACCACCACTGATGTTTGGATAGTGATACATTTAAAGGGGTAATCCAGGCAAAAATATTTTAGCCCCTATCCAAAGGATAGGAGATAAGGTGTCTGATCACGGGGGGCCCGCTGCTGAGACCCCCCGCAATCTTCCCGCAGCACCCGCATTCTATGCGGGTGCTGAATCTCCGGTTTCGGAAACCTCCAGGTTTCCGGGACTGGGTACGTGACGTCACGCCACACCCCCTCCATTCATATCTATGGGAGGGGCCGTCACACCCCCTCCCACAGACATGAATGGAGGGGGCGTGGCGTGACCAGGATCCGCCTCGGCCATAAGAGGGAACGTGTCCATGTACAGATACAATTGTAGCCCATTTGAGCTTAAGAAATCGTATCTGTTCTTCAGAGGCCCAAATCATTATGAGGACACGGCCTAAGAAATGTCCTACTATGAAGATGAGAAGACATCCGATCCTTCTTTCCAAACATATCCTGTAAAATGTCAAATATCATTAACTTTCATAGTGGGGGAGATTTATCAAAACCTGTGCTGAGACAAAATTGCCCAGTTGCCCATAGCAACCAATCAGATCGCTTCTTTCATTTCTCAGAGGCCTTTTAAAAAAAATTAAAGAAGCGATCTGATTGGTTGCTATGGGCAACTGGGCAACTTTTCATCTGCACACGTTTCGATGAATCTCCCTAATGTCTCTATACACTTTTTTTGACAAATATTTACTTACTACTAAAGATAGCACTTTATCCTAATTTTTCACTTATTTTCCTGATGCTGCTACATTGTTCTTTTAATTTTGTTTTGTTTTTATTTTATTTAGTTTTCCTAATTATCCTTTTCATTTTCTTCTTCTTTCCTCAGATTATATTTGTATTTAATAATTGCCTATTATAAATAATTCATCATATTCTCAGTTGCTCTATTATTATTTATGTATTTTACCGCTATAGCTTAATGTTTATTATATCTGTTCAACTTATTAATTTTTTATTATTTTGGCAATTTACAGTTGATTTTAATACAAATATAATGTAATATATATATATATATATATATATATATATATAATTCTCTTCTTGTCTTATTGTACCTGTTCTAACTGAGAAAATGTTACATTTATATTTTTAGGATAATTATTATGTTAATGTTTTTTTTTTTAAAGTCTTTAAGTTTTGCATATAAAGATAACAAACAGAAAGAACATCACCTCCCGAAGGTCCCAGCGCACCCCAATAACCAACCATAAAGAGATAAGGTACACCAAAGGGATCAGCAAGGTACACATGAGGCTACTCCGAGGCCTCGAGAGGGAACCAACATAGACAATTATTAGGTTAATGTTAAAAAAAAAAAAAAAAAAAAAAAAAAAAAAAGACCCTGAACAAGAGAGCAAAATCAGCTGAACGTAGGGGCAACAGTATTGAGAACGGGGATGATCAGCTGACTGCCCCACCAACTCCATCATTTTTAATGGTACGTTCCCACAATTAAATTTCTGTGCAGAATTCCACATTAGAATTCCGCACAGAAATGCCGCAGCAGCAGAGTCCCATTGATATCATTGGGATTCTGCTGTGCTATTCACACGGCGGAGTTTCTGCAGCCATATGCATCCGCTGCGGAATTTCTGATTCCGGAGTCCAAAGAAAGAATAGACAAGTTTATTCTTTCTGCGGCGTCCGCTCAAAAGTGCATTGCATGAGGCGGCGCATTTCCGAGCGGTCCTAGCGCCGACAATGCTCCGCTGTTGGAGGAGTGTCCGCACCGAAATTTTCCGTGCAGACATTCGCCCGTGTGAACATAGCCTAATGCAGACCTGTAGTGCAAATGTATTTGTGCCCACCATGTCAATATCAATAGTTTCAGTAAAATCCCCTCCTGATATTCCGCTTGGCACCCGAGTAGTTAATAAGATGTATGCCGCTTGTAGCGCTCCTGGCAATTAGTATAGATGTGGAGTGGGTGTCTGACAGTGTCGCTGGCGTTATGTATGTATGTATCTATTTTCTGGGCTATAGATAAATATTTTATCGCATTTCTTTTTTGGCGGAGGAACGTTTCGGCCTCATCCGAGTGCAGAACAAGCGCACCCCCCGCGCCAGCCTCTGTGTGCAAGGGGGAGCAGCCCGGATAAAGATACTAAAGTGTGTATGTCAGAAGAAATAAATGTCTTGTAAGACTCCTGGGCTGCCAATAATTTCATTACACTTGTCCCTGGATGAGATCTGCTTTCACCAAGGTACAGACAGGGCAGCCCTGAAGCGGCACAATCATCTGCTGTAGCCGGCCATAGAGTCCTATCAAAGGGATCAGATAACAATGTAATGTCTACCTGAATCCAGTGTTTCCCAACCAGGGTGCCTCCGTTGGCTGTCCGGGCATGTTGGGAGTTGTAGTTTTGCAACAGCAGGAGGCACCCTGGTTGGGAAACACTGATCTAATAAATTAAAGGGGTTATCTAGGAAAAAAACTTTATATATATATATATATATATATATATATATATATATATATATATATATCTCAACTGGCTCCAGAAAGTTAAACAGATTTGTAAATTACTTTAATTAAAAAATCTTAATCCTTTCAGTACTTATGAGCTGCTGAAGTTGAGTTGATCTTTTCTGTCTAAGTGCTCTCTGATGACACCGGTCTCAGGAGCTGTCCAGAGTAGAAGCAAATCCCCATAGCAAACCTCTTCTACTCTGTGCAGTTCCCGAGACAAGCAGAGATGTCAGCAGAGAGCACTGTTGCCAGACAGAAAAGAACAACTCAACTTCAGAAGCTGATAATTACTGGAGGGATTAAGATTTTTTTTTATAGAAGTAATTTAAAAATCTGTTTAAATTTCTGGAGCCAGTTGATATATATAAAAATAATTTTTTTCCTGGAATATCCCTTTAAACTTGACAGTAAACACATTAGGCATCCCATCTAAATATATCCCTACCTACCCACACAAAAGGCTAACGGAGGACACATCCAGCCAATGGCTGTCTGGGCATGCTGGGAGTAGTAGTTCCACCACTGATGCCCCTTACCAGTGAGATAGCTCAGTTCTGGAAGTAGGTGAACAACCCGGGGAGAGTCACACGCTTCATTTTTCTTTGCCTTCAAGCTGCTCACCAACATGGGCTGGGATAGGTCTGTCAACTCAAGATTGTATTGCTAAAAAAAAAAAAAAAAAAAAAAAAAAAAGAAAGTCTTACAGGTTACGGCAATCCAAAGATTTTTATAATAAATTGTCTTTAATAGGGATTGTAAATGTACTGCGGCATAACTAGGCCTATAGCAGATGTCAGCTCCCCCCACCCCTATAAGATAAAGCTACATATCATTTTTGATGACTTGAATAGATCAATGTAGAGTCATAGGCATAGGCATCCAGGACATTTAAAGGGGTATTCCGGGATTTTTTTTTTTATTGACTGTAAATTGGGGCTGTAAAGTAAGTGTAGTTTATAATATAGAGTCTGTACGTGTTCGATTGGTGGTCTCGCTATTCTTCTGTGATTTCTGCCACTGCATTTATTTTTACAAGCATACAAAATGACTGTCGTTTGGTTTTCCCAGGTTGCAGTGCGCCTGAGACATTACATCACTAGTCAGGTGTTCAGAGGGAGCCTGTGTTTGCTTCGATGGGTGGAGCGACAGCTGGGTGGGATGAAGATCATTCTGCAAGAATTTGCAACAGCTGGAGACACCCTGATCAGAAAACACTGGTCTATTGCATTGAAGGCAGCATAGGTGTTGTTTCAATGGATGAAGTGGCTGATGTGTGGGAGGAAGAAAAATAACCTAACACATACAACCAAGGAACTATGGGATTTGTAGTTTAAGAGAACAAACTCTGACAGGAAATAGCCAGTTCACAAAAAGATAGCCACAGCGTTATGGTAATCTCACAACGCAGCCATTTAGGCCCAAGCATGGATCCTTACCTAAGCATGTCCATTACTGTTTGGCAGGTACGTACTAAAATCCCCTTATGGTGGAGAACCCCTTTAAGTCCCGCCTCTGGAATGCCGCCCCATTTGTGGCCCAGTTTAAAGGACTATCCCAGCAAAATCAGGTGGTTGGTAAGTATAGCATGGTATGTTACTGACCCCCTCTGTTGAATGCCGCTCTCTTCCCATACCCCTCTGGGGCAGGAGAGCAGAGATCCACATAGATGCATCCTATATCTCTCAATACATCTAACGCTGACAGGTCCATGACTTCCCCGATACCTGTTTATAGTATTCCACGTAGGAAATATGAGAGCCATCTTTTTTCAGGAATTTGTCTGTGGGTTTGGTCGACCAATCGATATCGTCCACTCTGTAGGTTTTATTGTTGTACCTAAAACAAAAAAATGTTTTTTTTTGTTCAATAACAATACACAGACTTCATAAATGTACAGTACAATTTTGTCTTTAATATTTTCCAGTTTTCTATTTATGTTCACCATGCAGGACAAATTGGTCTTAAAGAGTACCTGTCATCAAACCATATTTCTTAAACTAACTCAGATTATTTTCACTAACTCCTCGTAACACCCCTCCTGCCCTAAGAAAAAAATTCTGAGCATTAAAAATCTGTGTATCATACCTTTCCCCTTGCTCACATTGTGTGAGCTCCCGGCAGGAGAAAGTGGGCGTTCCCCAGCAGGCGCGACGTCAATTAAGCCTGCGAGAGCTGTGACTCGCCATGCCCAGCACGCACTTCCTGAGTTTGGACTTCTCCAAGTCCGGGTGGAGACCAAATGAACTGTTTGGGAACAGAACAGAGCCACCTAGTGGCCGTTTTTTCAATCATATTAAAAACACATAAAGGTTGAGAATTTTAACAGCAAGTAAATAGCAAAGTGTCTTATAATAACATAAGGAACAATATATTAAAAGTTTAGTTTGGTGACAGGTACTCTAACTGTTTAGACATTTCCTTACACAGCAATGGCAAATATGAAGAAGGGATATTTCAACGCTTAAATAAATAAGTGTCTGATTGTGAGGGGTCCAACCTCTTGGACCCACCAGGATCAGTGGACCCACAACAATAGGGCCCCGAATCTTTAAACTGTATGGAGCATTGTCTATCCCAAATGAATTGTCTATCCCAAATACATCACTTGTGTATCTCTGGTGCTCCCATAGAAAATGCATTGAGCGCCTACCGACACATCGTTTCATGCATTGGGGAGATTTGGTGCCCTCGCTATGAAGATTACGGTGGGGGGGGGGGGGGGGGGAAGGGATTGGGGGGAGTCCAATAGGTCTGAACAGCCAACCCTTCCCCCCAATAAGACACTTATTCCCTAAGTTTCTACATGTTGGAATGCTCTTCTACATTTTTAAAGGTTACATTTATTTACTTATAAAATAGGAAAAGGAAGTGACTTGAATTCTTATTGGGTGTTGGGTTAATGGGGTTGAGCCCCTCCAGCCATTTGAGATGGGGTTGAGCACCTCCAGCCATTTGAGACCACATCTTTGTTGTTGTTTATTGTATGTTGGGGTAATATTTTTGGAAATAGCACCCTGACCATTACCTGTCATATACCTACCAAAATTAAGTGTACACCACTGATGGTGGTCAGCTACTCTGGGTATGGAGCGGGCTCAGCTCCTGTGCCAGCTCCATACTTACCCACTTGACATATGCTGTACATGTAAGTCATATGTCAGGAAGGAGTTAAAGCGCAACTGTCATCATATTTTGACCCCCCCCCCCAGACCACTATAATGTTGTTCCAGATGATTATGAGGTGACTGCAGCCATTTACCTTTATTGCTGTTTGTTCTACTTTTCTTACTAATAAAAACCTTTTATCCAAAAGTCGGGCACAGTCGGATAGGCATGGTTTGGGGTTTGCCAAGCCCCGCAGCCGCCACGCCTATCCTGCCTTCCAGCGCTGGGACCGCTGTGTCTTACTACACAGTGCATCCACAGCGCATGCGCACGTCCCGTCGGCTCTAACGTGCGCGGGCCGCATCCTGAGTTGACAGAGCGAGCGCTCGCTCCTGAAGTCTGTGCGCTCAGTGCGCATGTGCTGCACTAGAGGCAGACGCTCGTCCTCTCACTGCCTCTAGTACAGCACATGCGTATTGAGCGCATAGACATAGAGAGCGAGTCAATTTAGGACGTGTCGGCGCGTGCACGTTAGAGCCGACGGGATGGGCGCATGCGCTGTGTATGCACTGTGTATGCACTGTCCCAGGGCTGGAAGGCAGGATAGGCGTGGTGGGGCTTTGCGAACCCCAAGCCACGCCTATCCGACTGTGCCTGACTTTTGAATAAAAGGTTTTTATTAGTAAGAAAAGAAGAACAAACAGCAATAAAGGTAAATGGCTGCAGTCACCTTATAATCATCTGCAACACCATCTAGTGGTCTGGGGGGGGGGGGTCACAATATGATGACAGTTGCACTTTAACATTTGCCTTGTAATAAGTCAGTAAAATAATCCCACAGAACAACATTCTAATGCAGTATTTCCCAACCAAGGTGCCTCCAGCTGTTGCAAAACTACAACTCCCAGGATGCCCGGACAGCCTTTGGCAGCAGCTGGAGGATCCCTGGTTGGAAAACGTAGTTCTAATGGGTGAAGGAGAAGTGACGTAGTCCAAACAAGAAAAAGCAGAAAAGCCAGAAACAGGGTGTAGGCTCAGGTATGGAAGGTCAATGGAATATAGGTCTAAAATAACATAGTATCTAAAATAAACGTTAAATTTGAATGAAAATGAAAGTGGAACACACACAATGGGGGGAGTTGGAAGAGCCACAAATTCTGGCGCAGGAGCACTTCTTAGTGCACAACCTGACAATAGCAGGTCTGGTTTACAATAGTAAATTAAAACAAATTTTTGCTATTGCATTCCTTATGGTAAATAAAAAATATTTCTAATGTACTTTGTTTAAAAAAAATGAAGTTTTCTATGTTTTAGGCTGCATTCACACCACGTATACTACGGTTTTAGCTCCGGTCCAAAACCGCATACGGGTCAAAACTGAGCCGACCAGAGTCACCGTTTGACTCCGGACGGCTCATTAAAGTAAATGGAGTCACGGGCTGATCCGGCTGGGGTACGGGAGTGCACGTTTTGCCCCTCCCCCAGCCGGATCTGGCACCCGTATGTACAAAACGTGGTGTGAATGCAGCCTTATTTGTGCTTAAAAATGTGCAGCCTGGAGTGCTGAGGGGGGTGTGTCCAACCAACAGCATATGTCAGTTAAATGTGAGAGGAGCTATGATTGGATGAGGCTGGACACACCCCCCTCAGCACTCCAGGCTGCACTTTCTTTGTTTGGACTTCGGTCCAAAGTCTGTGTATGAGATGGGGGGGGAAATGTGCTCTTCAGCTTTTTTTAAGCACAAATAAAACATACAAAACTTGATTTATTTTTTTTAAACAAAGTACATTAGAAATATTTTTTATTTACCATAAGGAGTGCAATAGCAAAAATTAGATTTAATGAGAGTGACCCTTGAAGGCCATTGTCATCTAAAAAGGCAATAAAAACTACTAATGAAAGGCTCCGTGACATATACAGCTGTACGCTATCTCACCCACAGCGAAGTGTGCTGGCTGAGCCGACTGCACGGGGGAAGTCCTATCTGGCAGAGTTACTTGGTAAATCATCGCTCTTGGCTCCCTCAGTGACAGTGATTTGCCTAAAGCTTCTCTGAGACAGACAGATGTTGCACTGCCCAACAAATGTATTGAGCTGGATGGTGGAACGCTGCCCACTAGGCTGGCACTTTACCGGGTCTCCCTTACAAATCCATATTGTAGCGAAAGGTATGTATGTCCTGGATTCAGGTACTATACATGGCAGATATATTTAGTGTTTGATTGCACGCTGGTGTATCCTTCTCATGTGCTTTTCCTACTCCATGTCTATTTTAGATCTACTGTTGTATATATACAGTGACCCCCCGACCTACGATGGCCCCGACATACAATCATTTCAACATGCGATGGCCTCGCAGAGGCAGCATCAACATACGATGCTTTTGTATGTCGGGGCCATCGCATAAACGGCTATCCGGCAGCGCAGACTGCTTCAGCTGCCCCCGGATAGCTGTTTACGGTGCCCCCTGTGGTCCGCTGACGATCACTTACCTGTCCTCGGGGCTCCGGCGCGTCCTCTTCGGGATCCCCTGCATCGTCGGCACTCTCCATCATCGTCATCACGTCGCTGCGCACGCCGTCCCGTCATCCAATAGGAGCGGCGTGCGTAGCGACGTGATGGCGGTGACGGAGAGTGCGGATGCCGGAGAAGCAGAGGCCTTACCGGAGCGTCGGGGACACCTCGGGGACGCGGCGACATCCAGGGCAGCGGTGACGAGCGGTGACGGTCCGGAGCGGCGGGGACACGTGAGTATAACCTCCAATACCAGTGGTCTCCAACCTGGGGACCTCCAGATGTTGCAAAACTACAACTCCCAGCATGCCCGGACAGCCAACGGCTGTCCGGGCATGCTGGGTGTTGTAGTTTTGCAACATCTGGAGGTCCACAGGTTGAAGACCACTGTCCTATACTTTACATTGCACGGATCCCTCAACATACGATGGTTTCAACAAACGATGGTCCGTTTGGAAAGGATTACCATCGTATGTTGAGGGACCACTGTATCTCCTTTTAGGCTAGGTTCACACTATGGAATCTTCGGGCAGAAAATTTCCACCCGGAGACTCCGAATCTGAATCAGTCGGCACTAGGACCGAGCGGACACTACAGTCTCCAATAGACTTCAACGTGTTCCGCAAGTATTTCCGCCTGAAGAATGAGCAACGCAATTCTTCAGGCGGAAATTTTCAAGCGGATTTTCCGTTCACAAATTCCGCTTCACAAATTCCAAAGTGTGAATTTGTGAACGGAAACCCATTCACTATACAGTACATTTTATTAAGCGGAATTTCTGCCTGCAATTTCAAAGAGGAATTGCAGGTGGAAATAGCCTTAGAAGTAACAACTCTTCATGTGCCATTTAGTTGCACATTACATTTTGCTGCCTTTTGCATGCAACCTGTCCATCCATGGTTCATTTGACTCCTCTGAGCACTTACCTTTGTGTGTTAGGCTAAGTTTATTTTCTGGCAATTTTTGGAAAAGTCAGAAGTGGATTCATGAGGAATAGGACATATATATAGGAAGGACTTAGACTTCTCCATCCTTATGGATCCACTTCTGACTTTGGCTCAAAAACTGCAGTGGCTGTATTCCAAAAACTGCCAGAATAAAAACAAGTGGAAACTTAGACTAAGGGTACGTTCACACGTGCAGATTTACAGTGTATTTACAGTGTAGTTAACCTATAACACTGCACACACTGATCTTATACCCTGTTCACTGCAAAGCCATAGCTTTGCAGTGATCAGTGTTATCGGCTGTCGATTGCTCAAGCCTGCATCTCAGGCTTGGAGCAATCAATTGCCGAAGGGACACGCCGGAGGCAGGTAAGAGGACCTCCGCTCGTGTCCCAGCTGATCGGGACACCGCATTTTCACTGCGGTGGTCCCGAACAGCCCCACTGAGCAGCCAGGCAGCTTTCACTTTCGTTTTAGACGCGGCGTTCAACTTCCGCGATCGCTGTCGTGCGCTATTAGCCCCGGCTTCAGATACATGCCGGGACCGACCCGATTTGACGCGGGGTCATGCAGTATATATCGCGGGAGCCGGTCAAGGACGTAAATATACGTTCTTGGTCGTTAAGGGGTTAAATCTGCCTGCTCAGAGTGGCAATACGAGCATACACACTACGATGTGCGAGTCGCCGTGCATGCGCGATGTACTCGCACACATCGCGGCCATGCTCAATGAGCTAGGACAAGAGCTGCCGCGATGTGCGAGTATACTGCGTATGCGCGCGGCGACTCGCACATCGCAGTGAGTCTGCTCGTAGCGGTGTATTGCCGCTCTGAGCAGGCAGATATAAAGGCAGCATATGGGAGGTCCTTCAGCGGCGGATCCTCAGCAAAATCCGCTGCGAAAATCCACATGTGTGGACGTACCCTCACACACACAAAGGTAAGTGCTCAGAGGAGACAAATGAACCATGGACTCGCACATCGCTTCAGTGTGTCTGCTCGTAGAGGCGTATTGCCACTCCAAGATGGCACCTGTAAAGGCACCATACAGCGGTCCTTCAGTGGCGGATAATACGTAATACGCCTTAGGGATCCGCTCATGTGAACGTACCCTTATGGTGCCTTTTGCTTTTGAATTTAAAGGAATACTGTGGTGAAGGACAATTTACCACCTATCCTCAAGATCTCCTGCACGGTGCCCAGCCCTCCTTGTGCATGGAGCGATTTCAGCTCCATGCAAGGAGATTGTCGACACCCACACAAAGCGGTGGTCAACACGCCGCCTCCATGTATCTCTATGGGACAGCCGGAGATACGCGAACACGGTTTCTCCAGTTCTCCCATAGAGATGCATGGAGGGGGCATCAGGGTCGTCACAGCTGGGTTCATTAGGAAAGCCAGGGTGCTGTGCAGGGACCCCCCGCAATTAGACACTTATACCTAATCCTTTGGATAGGAGATAAATTGTCCTACACCACAATACTCCTTTCATTTATATTTTATTATTTGTCTTTTCAATAAAGTATGTTTTGCTAAATATTTTGTTGTTGGTGTTTTATTTTTTTGGTGATATATTTTGCAGCATGAACACAGCAACCACTACGTAAGAGGGGATACATTTTTGTTGGTGTTACATGTTTACCACCAAGTTATTGATGCCCCTATAACCCCTGGGAGCTACACATTGTCAATGTAGGAGCTATTATTTGGCACTCAGCACTGAGCTTCTATGCCCGTACTGTGCCCACACCACTATGTGGACATCCTGTGTCCTTATGGCTATGTTCACATGTCAGATTGTCCGCAGACTGCGGGCGCGGGCATAATATGCTGGCACTAGGACCGCACAGGAATGCGCCGTCTCATAGACGGTTATGCATTTCGTGTGGAGTACGCAGAAAGAATGTACAGGTTCTTTCCTTCTGAGGACACAGAAAACAGAATTTTCGTGCCGGAAACATTTGGAACGGAAATTCCATCGCGTGCACAGCGCAGCAGAATCCCGTTGAATTTAACAGGACTCTGCTGCAGCGGAATTTCCGTGCAGAATTGCAAGTGTAATTTCGTATAGAAATCCCGAGGTGTGAACATCAGAGGTTAAATAATTATCATCAGTAACAAGCATCAGTACCTGGTTAACACAACCATGCCCAGAAACTCTTTCTCGCAAGCATCAGTGAATCTCTCTTTGGGCATCCTGTAGTACATCTCATTCATGGAGTCCAGCACGGTCTCGTTGCGCAGAACTTTGTGGCTCACATCTGCACTCAGCGTGATCTGTCTCTCGAGAGGTGTGACTGCTACAGAGAATCCGGGCCACAGAGACAGCCTGTGAAAAAGGACGGGTAAAGAATTAAAACCTGACGGTACACAGCTGTCAATACCGCACTGCACGAATGATCACTGGATTGTTTGTGAAGCCCTTTGCTGCCCTCTTTTGTTGGCCGCACATCCTCTTTTGAACCAGAAGACGTGTTGCAGACAATGATTTTTTTAGCAAAATAAAATAAAGCAATTGCTGATTGCTATCCCTATTACACAGGGTGATATTGGCCGATTCAGCCTATTATCGATCTGTAGAAGGGTACGTTGACACCTTGCGAGTTTCACTACCATTCACTTCAATGGGACTGCCAGAAACATGCAAATCTCCCATTATCGTGGAAACTCTAACATTATAGCAGTGGTCTTAAAGGGGTACTCCCGTGGAAAACTTTTTTTTTTAATCAACTGGTGCCAGAAAGTTAAACAGATTTGTAAATCACTTCTATTAAAAAATCTTAATCCTTCCAGTACTTTTTAGGGGCTGTATACTAAAGAGAAATCCAAAAAAGAAATGCATTTCCTCTGAAGTCATGACCACAGTGCTCTCTGCTGTCCATTTTAGGAATTGTCCAGAGCAGCATATGTTTGCTATGGGGATTTTCTCCTGCTCTGTACAGTTCTTAAAATGGACAGCAGAGGTCAGCAGAGAGCACTGTGATCATGATATCAGAGGAAATGCATTTCTGTTTTGGATTTCTCTTTAGTATACAGCCCCTAAAAAGTACTGGAAGGATTAAGATTTTTAAATAGAAGTGATTTACAAATCTGTTTAACTTTCTGGCACCAGTTCATTAAAAAAAAAAAAAGTTTTCCATGGGAGTACCCCTTTAAAATTGTGGTCCTCCACTGTTGCAAAACTACAATTCCCAGTGTGGTAGCCCTTGGGGGGTGTATAGTAGTGGGGATGTTGTATCGGTATATGAGGGGTTAATGTTAACCCCATAGTTCGTGATGCCAGGCTGAGGGTTGGTATGCTGAGGTAATTCTCCAGCCTATCGCCCGCCCTTCCCAGTAACGATAGGTGCATGAAATGACTGAAGGTCCACACGGAGATTTAACTTGAACTTGAACAACTTTACTTAAGTGCTTACGGTACATCCAAGGCACAGTAACAGTCTAATATAACAGTCCTTATATTGCTCAGTGACTCACAGTTGTTGCGGACCTTGAGGTATTTAGAAAGTCTCTGAATTTAGGGTAGATATTGCAGATCCGTCCGGATTTAGGAGTTAGATTAGGTCCGGTGATGCTGCAGAGTGTCTGGGGATTGATACACTCTCGATTTAAAATTTGATCAGCCGTCGCCGCACGGCTCAGGCCTAACTCACTGCGAGAATAGCTGCGCAGGTCCTTCTCGGTTGACAGCCCAGGAACAAGAGAGGTGCTTACTGCTTGGCTGTGCAGGAACAAGAGAGATGCTTACTGCTTGGCTGCGCAGGAACAAGAGAGAGAATAATGGCCGCTGCTCCCTTATATGGGCAGGGGCGGGGTGAATCTGATTGGTACGAATACCTGTCATTCACCAGTACACAGAATGATGGGATTGCATACGTCATAGGGACCTCCACAGGTCCTCAAGCAGAAATACCATAGAGTTCACCTAGTCACGTGACCCGCAGGTCCTGGTACGCCACGCGCAGGTAATTAACTATTCATTTACATTTATATAACTAAATTTACATAAACCTTGCATAAGTTACTGGTTTACTACATGGAATAGAGGTGACAAGGGGTGGACTATACAACATGGACCCCTACGTCCTAGGGTCTCTGGCTATGGGGACCCATACACATAAAGGGACCGCATAGGATGCGGTACCGGGCCACCACAAACCCCCTTACTTAAGATAAGTTGACCTCGACGTCTGTCCCCTGAGACAGAGGGACTAGGACTAGAACAGGATGCTATAAAACAGGATGATCTATACATTTGGTGTACATGCTAATTAAACTAAACACATTTACATTCTTTTGATACCTTTCCTAGTATCTGGATTAGACAATAGAAATCTATCTAGACATTTTAATGCTATCTAGACATTTTAATGCTATCTAGACATTAACGAAGCTATTTATCCTTTAGTTTCTAGCTTCCTATACAACATTATTAGACCTATTATACATTTTGAAGTTTACTAGACAATTAGGCAGCTATCTGACATGTAGTTGCTAGCTCCTAAGACATTTTATTAGCCCTCCATACATTTTTATGATGCTAAACTGAACATTAGCGCAGCTCTCTACACATTTAGTTTCAAGCTGACTAAACATTTGTATTATCTCACCCATCTTATTTGCCAAACAATAGTTACTTGTTAGTACACAAAAGGTATACTGGCTAGCCTGAAGCTAGGTCACAGTAAGATTGGCTGCTAGGGTCTATCGGCTACACGCTACTAACCCCTAGAGCACTTTCAAAACAACCTATCTAGGTTATTCTTAGAATTACATGTTTAATTCAATATTTGCAAGAGCACCTACTGGCCAGGCAGAGCATCTCACACACGCAATGAAAGAGAAGAAGAAGTGTACCTAACAGTGGCAGGAACTGGGCATCAATATGCTACAATTCCTTAAGTGTTTTCTTAAGTGAGATATTTATTTTGATGTATGTACTAGAAAATTTTGAGGTAGTACATTTAAGTTAGTAGTCTAGGGTACTATGTGTAAAAGTACTATTTTAAGGGGAATCCTCCCTACTATTTTTGTTGAGACAGGTGCTAGCGATGGGCGACAGCAATAATACCACCCTCGGAGGAGCTGAGGTGTCCCCTATTGAGTTACCTACTAAACACCTTTAGCATTTTATACATTTATATGTACAAGAATTAGTTATGTTTTTAGTGTTGAGTGTACACGTGCAGTACGTCGATATTTTCTGTGTACAACTCTAACTTACTTTTTATGTAAATAGACATTAGACTATTTTCCTATGTACAACCTTTACTTACTATTTATGTACACAGACATGAGGATACCTTCCTCTGTACAGAACCATATACATATTTACTATACATTTATCAACACTCCAACATGTTTCAGGTGCATTCACCCGATAAGTGCAACATTTAGCATAAGAGTTCTTATGAAGCTGCTGGTATATACATAAAGCAGACGTGTAAGGATCAGCAGTCCACCTACACTAAGAGTCCAAAGAAAATATACAAATTGGCGTGTAAGGATCAGCAGTCCACCTACACTAGGAGTTCATAGGAAGGGAAAGGTAAACACGGCCTTACCACAACTCAGCCGGGTACAGTCCTTAAAGGGGTACTCCGGTGAAAACTTTTTTTCTTTTAAATCAACTGGTGGCAGAAAGTTAAACATATTTGTAAATTACTTCTATTAAAAAATCTTAATCCTTCCTGTACTTATTAGCTGCTGAATACTACAGAGGAAATTCTTTTCTTTTTGGAATGCTCTCTGATGACATCACGACCACAGTTCTCTCTGCTGATGTTATTATAATAATAATAACGCTTTATTTATTGTTGTCTTTAGTGGGATTTGAACCCAAGTCACCAGCACTGCAAGGCAGCAGTGCTAACCACTGAGCCACCATGCTGCCCTTAGCATACATCTGCTATGCATGGTTGCTAAAATGGACAGATATGTCAGCAGAGAGCACTGTGTTTGTGATGTCATCAGTGTTCCAAAAAGAAAGGAATTTCTTCTGTAGCATTCAGCAGCTAATAAGTACTGGAAGGTTTAAGATTTTTTTAATAGAAGTAATTTACAAATATGTTTAACTTTCTGCCACCAGTTGATTTAAAAGAAAAAAGGTTTTCACCAGAGTACCCCTTTAATGAATCTCCTACAGGCTGGGAGTCTCTTGACTTAATAGTCAGGCACAAGCTTAATGGTTACGTTGCTGAACTTTGAACTGGAACAACTTAGCACAGTCCTGCTAGGCACAATTCTTGAACTTGGTTGCTCTAAGACAAAAATGGTTAGACAGAAAAACAATATGACATTACTTTAGAGTCTCTTTAGAAGATGTTCTTCTTTTCTCTTGTAGTGCCTCTCTTGGTTCCTCTATATCTGCCAACATCAGGGGCAGGATTAGAATTAACATAGCTTTGCCACACCACATTGGTGAGAATGGAGTTGTGGAAGGCAGCTTGAGAAGGGGTTATAGGCTTACTAGCCGGGATCACAGTGGGGCAATAGGGCTTGAGCACCATCTCCAAATTAGGAGCAACCCATGACCCTTTCGTTGGTACCTCAGGAAATGGCAAACTCTCACTGCTCCGAGAGGGCCTTGGTACATCTGCGGGTACCCCAGGGTTAGACAAACTCTCACTGCTCCGAGAGGGTCTAGGTACCGACTTGGGTGGCCGCAACTTTGGCCTGTTTTCTTCACCCTGTGCAGAACTTGACTCTCAACGGTATGAAGAAGATGAAGAACTTGACTCTTTACTGTACATAGAAGATGGTGGATTTGACTCTTTAAGCTCCTCCTCCTTGGGTACGCTGGTGGAGGTTTTAGGAGTAGACCTTGTCAGCCTCAAGTTGAAGGGATCGGACTCTCAATCTGTCGACGGGAAATATTTGAAAGGAAGCTGTGTTGCGGCTGTTGGTCTGGTGACCGCTGCAGCCCATTCTCCACGAAGGCTCTGGACGGGGGTGTACTCCACAATTTCACCCACCTCCAAGGTGTAGAATTTCTTATGGAGATATAGCCTTTGCACTGCTCGCCGGTTTACGAGGATGGTCTGCCCAGTGTGGCAGTCAAGGAATGTCCCATAACCTCTGACCTTGTCGAACTTGGTCACAGTTGCTCTTCTTCTTTCTAATGGCTCCTCCCCTTCTCGGGGGTGATCCCATTTACGGATGTATAATGCCTCCATTTCTTTGGTATTTTCTTGATACCGAACTCTTTCTTCATAAGGCAAATGCACGTGCTTGGGAGCATAGAGTTCTTTGTATCGGGCCTTTAGCTTTTCCATCAATTCGGCCATCTCGGCTTCTTGACGGGCCCTTTCGGCAGTTGGGATTGGTGGGAGTGGCTTCCCAGGTAATGGTTGAAGTACTCTGTGCATGTACTCGATCAGCTCCAGCTCATCTCCGAACACCCATTGCAGCAATTTTGGTGAGCACGGTCGTGCACTTGGCAAGCTTGATCGAGGAATGACCTCAGGGCTGGAGGAGGAAGAATAGGCCGCCTCTGGCGGGGTACTCACAGCAGACTCCTCCGACGGTATTTCGGCCCATGAGCCCCAGGTTCTGTGGTGAGGGGACAATCTCACCGGTGACGCACCTCCAGGTGTCCCTGCACTGTTCGCTGGAGGTGTCTCTGGCCAATCGCCGTCATCATCAGGCAGTGGGGGAAGATTGCAGGCCCCCTCTTCGTCTAATGACAACTGCTGCAGACGGTCAGCAAGCTCTTGAAAACTTTCTGTGTTTCTGGCGCCATTTAACAACGTGACCACGTGGAATGCTGCTCTCCGCCATGTCTGTACTCTCCGGCTCTCTCTGCAGACTGAAGAGGTCGCTGTGCGTGGCGTCTTTTACAGTGGGCTTCTTGGAAATAGCGCTGGGCAGGAAGGACACTGTTGGTGCAGCCCCGACTTCCGGTCCCTCCAGAAATGACTCCTGTATCTCTGAGTTCCCTTTTGGCTGCGACACAGCAACTTGGTGGCCACGCCCAGGGGCGGGGCGTGGCGCAGTGCGGGCTTTTTTCGCGCGCTTTTCTGGCAGCAGTTCGGCTCCGCCTGTGCCGACCGGACCAGAGGATCGCAGCATGAACTCATTGTGCATTTTACACACATTTTAGTTGTAACAGAATTTTCGCCTCCCTCCTTACTTTTCTCTTGGCCCCCTTGTGTGGTGCACCACAAGCACCGTTCCTGTACACGGCAACACGGTTTACAGCACATGAATAAAGTTCTTTCTCTGGGGGGGAGTACACTTTCACTAATGGCGACTGTAGTAGGCACACACCCATATCCCGTTCGTGCAACGCCAAAAAGGCTTTGTGGTAGCCCTTGGGGGGTGTATAGTAGTGGGGATGTTGTATCGATATAAGAGGGGTTAATGTTAACCCTATAGTTCGTGACGCCAGGCTGAGGGCTAGTATGCTGAGGTAATTCACCGGCCTATCGCCGCCCTTCCCAGTAACGATAGGTGCATGAAATGACTGAAGGTACACAAGGAGATTTAACTTGAACTTGAACAACTTTACTTAAGTGCTCATGGTACATCCAAGGCACAGTAACAGTCTAATATAACAGTCCTTATATTGCTCAGTGACTCACAGTTGTTGCGGACTTTGAGGTATTTAGAAAGTCTCTGAATTTAGGGTAGATATTGCAGATCCGTCCGGATTTAGGGGTTAGATTAGGTCCGGTGATGCTGCAGAATGTCTGGGGATTGATACACTCTCGATTTAGCATTGATCAGCCGTCGCCGCAAGGCTCAGGCCTAACTCACTGCGAGAATAGCTGCGCAGGTCCTTCTCGGTTGACAGCCCAGGAACGAGAGAGAATAATGGCCGCTGCTCCCTTATATGGGAAGGGGCGGGGTGAATCTGATTGGTCCGAATACCTGTCATTCACTTGTACACAGAATGATGGGATTGCATACGTTATAGGGACCTCCACAGGTCCTCAAGCAGAAATACCATAGAGTTGACTTAGTCACGTGACCCGCAGGTCCTGGTACGCCACGCGCAGGTAATTAACTATTTATTTACATTTATATAACTATATTTACATAAACCTTGCATAAGTAACTGGTTTACTAGATGGAATAGAGGTGACAAGGGGTGAACTATACAACATGGACCCCTACGTCCTAGGGACTCTGGCTATGGGAATCCATACACATAAAGGGACCGCATAGAATGCGGTACCGGGACACCACACCTGCATGCAGCATCCCAGCACCTTCTGCAAATGCTGGAGGTCCAAAGGTTGGAAACCACCAGTATAGCGTCTCAAACCCTTAGCATGCTCATTTTGCTGCAGAAATGCATTGAACAATCAATTTGAAATCCGCACTTATTTGTATTGCAAGCAAGCAGCTGGTAATATGGTGGGTGGGAGGTAGGTAACTCTGACACTTCTTGCCTCAGTGACATAAGACTGGAGATTGGGTCTGGGTTTTGGGAGTGACTGAAGGATCTGGAGATAAAGTCACTCCCCTATTCCAGTTCTGCAGTCCTGAACCTGATCCCAGAGGTGTGTGAGCACTGCCAGGCAGCAGCAGAAAAGAATTGCTCTGAAGCAAGACCAGATTATTTGTTTTTCAGTGGCTGGGACAGGGAGACTTGTCAGGGTTGAGGGAAAGCTGAATGGATGATGTTCTTGATGAAAACCTGATACAGAGTGCTCTGGACATAAGACTGGGCTGAATGTTTACCTTCCAAATAGACAATGGGGAATTTATCAAAACCTATATAGAGAAAGATTCCAACAAAAAAGAAACAAAAGCATGCACTCACCACTCCATAGGTGTCTAGGCGTCCGGAGGTCCGCGGGCACAGGGCAGCAAGACAAGTAACGCCGAAGCGTTACCTGTCATGCTTCTGCGTTACCTGTCATGCTTCTGCGTTACCTGTCATGCTTCTGCGTTACCTGTCATGCTTCTGCGTTACCTGTCATGCTGCCCTGTGCCCCCGGACGCCTAGACACCTACGGAGCGGTGAGTGCATGCTTTTGTTTCTTTTTTGTTGGAATTGTTTGATACTTCACCTTGATTGCGTGCACCCCGCAGGTGTCATTTACTTTACTGGATCTGTCAGCAGCTCACCTTACATATCCTTTTTGCATCGTGCTACATACAGTTGTGTATAGTCGGGAGTGCTCTCCCCCACATTCACTTTCTACTACAACTATATAAAGAAAGAGTTGTGCAATTGCCCATAGCAACCAATCAGATGGCTTCTTTCATTTTTCAGAGGCCTTCTTAAAGGGGTACTCCGCCCCTAGACACCTTATCTGATAAGATGTCAGATCGCCGGGGGCCCACTGCTGGGGACCCCTGGGATCTCCGCTGCGGCACCCCGCTATCATTACTGCACAGAGCACGCTCGCTCTGTGCGTAATGACCGGCGATACAGGGGCCGAATCATCGTGACGTCACGGCTCCGCCCCCTCGTGATGTCACGTCCCACCCCCTTAATGCAAGTCTATGGGAGGGGGTGTGATGGCCGCCACGCCCCTTCCCATAGACTTGTATTGAGGGGCAGGCCGTGACATCACAGCTCCGCCCCATTGTGATGTCACGGCCCGCCCCCTCAATACAAGTCTATGGGAAGGGGCGTGGCGGCCATCACACCCCCTCCCATAGACTGATTCGGCCCCTGTATCGCCGGTCATTATGCACAGAGCGAGAGTGCTCTGTGCAGTAATGATAGCGGGTGCTGCAGTGGAGATCCTGGGGTCCCCAGCGGCGGAACCCCGCGATCTGACATCTTATTCTCTATACTTTGGATAGAGGATAAGATGCTAGGGGCGGAGTACCCCTTTAAAAGAAAAAAAAAGAAGCATGATGTCCCCATGACAGTAAGCACACAGCTAAGACAACACAGGGGCGGCTTAGGGACAACTCTGTGAATGTCCTTAAGTGGCCCAGTCAGAGCCCTGACTTGAACCCAGTGGAAAATCTCTGGAGAGAACTGAAAATGGCTTCCACCGATGGCCCCCATCCCACCTGACAGAGCTGGAGAGAATATGCATTGAAGAACGGCAGAAAATCCCCAAATCCAGGTGTGTAAACCTTGTGGCCTCATCCCCAAGAAGACTGGAGGCTCGAATCACTGCCAAAGAGGCTTTAGCTAAGTCCCAAGGGTATGAATACTTATGTCACTGCAAGATTGTAGTTTTTCCTTTTAAATAAATTAGCAAAGATTTGTAACCTTCTGTTCTCACTTTATCATTATGGAATATTGGGTACAGAATGATGGTGGAAAATTGTTTAATTTTTTTTTTAGCGCAAGAAGCAACATAACAAAATGTGAAAAAGTTTGAAGACTTTCCAAGTGCATTGAAGGATATAAGTGAGAAAAACATTTTTTTTACTGCTTGTTGGAAGAAAAAAAAAAGGATTTTTGTTGTATTTTTAAGCTGTAAAAATGTCACTGAACACTATCTATTGAAGTGTATGGTAAGAATATCTTTAGAAAGTAAAAAAAAAAAAAGGCCCCTTGGCATGTTCTCTGCTCGGCATGAACCCATCCAGTACACGGTGCTGGGGTAAGAGTTCATTCTGTGGTCTGCCCGGACATCCTATTGATAAGTAATAGCCCCCGAGTCCCCTGACGAAGCTTGGAAGAGTGAAACGCGCGCTGGGGTACACACGCACCCCTGAGTGAGAGTCCTTTCATTACAGAGACTGTGACTGACATGTTTTTTTATATAGGGTTTTTCCTTTTTCCATTTCTTTTGGGCTGCATGGTCGGTGTTTTCTATTATTGCTCCTATGCTTAAACTGATTGTTATGTATTTTTGTATTTCCTTCCATGCAATTTTTACCCTATCGTAGCCAGAATTGGCATTTTTGTCTATTCATGTCACCTTTGTCTTATTGTTGACTTTTCTCGCCTGGGTTGTTGTGTTTGCTTCTGTGCAGGTGGGAGGTTGTTTTATATATATATATATATATATATAAAACTTATTTAATCATGTATTTTCAATAAAATATGATTATTTTTGCATAATTTCTGTGTTCAGTGTTTTTTGGGGGGTACATAAATACAGTATTGTAACAATATGCCAGGATGTGCCATCACTTCTTTGGTTGGGTCACACATAGTGCATCTGCAGCGAGCATACACACAGGGCTACCCCGCCGCAGCCCTGTGTGTGCAGTAAGGATTGGAAACCTTACTGCACACACAGGGCTGCGGCCAGGTAGCCCTGTGTGTCTGCTCTTGGCAGAATCCGCAGCATATATTCCTGCTGCGAATGTGCTACGTGTGACCCTTTCCTAAGGTTGCATTTACACGTTTCTATGCCTAAGTTTCAACAATTTCTTGATGGTCCCGGAAGAATCAATTGATGTGGGTGTATCTGATAAAAATGAAATATAAGCCACATGGTACAGAGGCAGGGCACCAAACTCTAGAGCAGTGTTTCCCAATCAGGGTGCCTCCAGCTGTTGCAAAACTACAACTCCCAGCATGCCCCGACAGCCTTTTGGCTGTCTGGGCTTGCTGGGAGTTGTAGTTTTGCAACAGCTGGAGGCACCCTGGTTTGGAAACACTGCTCTAAAGGGCTGGTTTTCTTTCCACAAATGGACATAATAATACACCCAATAGATGGCCCAGACACAGGAGCTGAGCTCATGGTAACAACAGTGGATGCCAGCTGAGTTATACCCATGACATCCAAAAAGTTTGAGAAATGGGGTTCCCATTGTCAGGCCCTCCATGCCAAATGACTGTCAGACATCTGAATTAAGTTCTTTGAACTCCTCAAGTTTTTGCTTCGTCAAAACAACTCCGAAGTTGAGTCATTGGGAGTTAAAGGGGTACTCCGGTGAATTATTATTATTTTTTTTTAAATCAACTGGTGCCAGAAAGTTAAACAGATTTTTAATGACTTCTATTTAAAAATCTGAACCCTTCCAGTACTTATCAGCTGCTGTATACTACAGAGGAAGTTCATTTCTTTTTTAATTTCTTTTCTGTCTGACCACAGTGCTCTCTGCTGACACCTCTGTCCATATCAGGAACTGTTCAGAGCAGGAGAGGTTTGCTATGGAGATTTGGTCCTACTCTGGACAGTTCCTGACATGGACAGAGGTGTCAGCAGAGAGCACTGTGGTCAGACAGAAAGGAAATTAAAATAAGAAAATAACTTCCTTATACAGGAGCTGATAAGTACTGGAAGGATTAACATTTTAAATAGAAGTAATTTACAAATCTTTTTGGCACTAGTTGCTAAAAAATAAAAAATTAAAGTTTTCCACCTGAGTACCCCTTTAACTCTAAACACATTCTGTATTTTTGCACGTTCTGTATATAATAACCAGTTTTTTTTTAATAACATTTGCAGTATCTGTCTTACTTGTGCTGAGGAATTTCCACGGGATTCGATGGGCAGAAGTAGTTGCGTCCCACTTGGTACATGTTGAGAAATTTAAATACCCTGAAATCCACAAAAAATATGAATATCACTAAATTAAGAACTTTAAGACATAAAAAACAACAGTAAAGTTGACATGACTCCCACAGAATTCTGGTGTACTTACCTGTTCAAATCTGCATTCTCATCTGGGAATACTCTACAATATCACATGTTTTTTTTAGATATTGTACCTATGCCATTAGCTGTGGTGATGCATCTCTTATTTTCTTTGGCATAAGATTCTCGTCTTAGGGTTAAGGTTCTGTCTTGGGGTTGGGTTCTGCCTTTTGTGGAGGTTTGTTTCTATAGCCTATGTGATTTCTAACATATTTGTAAGTGACTTAATTTACCAATTTTACTTTCTTTCCTTAAAAACAAAAGTATTGATTCTTGGCCACTAGGTGTCTCACTTCCCAACTGTCCACTGCCTGTTGTTATGGGAATTCTGTGTCAAGACAGCAGAGAGACCAAGGCAGAACACAGGAAGTTGGGGGTTGGGCTTAGATAGTACTGTGTGCAGGAGAGGAAGCAGGACTGTCTGCATGCACTCTCCACCTGTCAGTATCCTGCAAAGGTTCCATGCTGTACCTGAAAAGTAAATCAAGGCTTCCCTCTGAACACCCAAAGTTCTGGGCAGCTGTCCCTTATGTAGCTTGTCATCATCATCATCAGTTCATTGCTTAGACCAGGACTGCTTTTGAGATGGAATCCCTTCCTCGCTGTGATGCTGTTACTGTTTTCGTTTCTGCTCACATAGCACCTTGCAAACCCAAATGCATTAGTAAACCATTCTGCCCAGTACTGTAAATTATCTTCCAGTACTGTACAGCCTGTTCAGTCCAGCAAACTTTCTCCAGCACTATGTCAAGGCATAGTAGCCAGCAGTAGGTGCTGTACTGTGATTGGCCAGACAAGTCAGGGAGTGAGGAAGTCCAGGTGAGTTCTGATGACAAACAGGTCCTGACCCCTAAAATGGAGGGAATGAGAAATAGCTGTGCACCATGGAGGGGGCTCATAGAGACCCAATAACAGCAGCGAGAGCCCCAAAATCATCTCGTCACCACTCTGAAGGGTTAATCTAAGAAAATTATTTTGAAAGAATAGGCACGCTTTTTAAACTCACTCTAAGAATTAGACAGTATTGAGTAAGCTTGCTCCATTTTTAAAGGGGTACTCCGTCCCTAGACATGTTATCCCCTATCCAAAGGATAGGGGATAAGATGTCAGATCGCGGGGGTCCCGCTGCTGGGGACCCCCGGGATCTACCATGCAGCACCCACCTTTAGCGGCTTCCGGAACCGCTGGAGGTCCTCAGGCTGAGACCAACTCGACCACGAGGACGGAGCATAGAGACGTCACGGCTCCGCCCCCGTGTGACGTCACGCTCCCCCCCCCCCTCAATGCAAGTCTATTGGAGGGGCGTGACAGCTGTCACGCCCCCTCCCATAGACTTGCATTGAGGGGGCGGAACGTGACGTCACACAGGGGCGGAGCTTTGACGTCACTATGCTCTGTCCCCGTGATCGCCAGTAATCAGGCCCGGAGCGAACATGCACCGGGGACTGATTCTAACGGGGTGCGGCGTGGAAGATCACGGGGGTCCCCAGCGGCGGGACCCCCGCGATCTGACATCTTATCCCTTATCCTTTGGATAGGGGATGAGATGTCTTAGCGCCGGAGTACCCCTTTAAGAGCACAAATTAATAGAATAAAAAATAG
The DNA here is from genome assembly GCF_029499605.1 of Hyla sarda. Taxonomy (NCBI): domain Eukaryota; kingdom Metazoa; phylum Chordata; class Amphibia; order Anura; family Hylidae; genus Hyla; species Hyla sarda. The sequence goes on along the minus strand of NC_079190.1, from coordinate 32,621,739 downwards.
GTAATTCTAACTGTGGTCGGAGGTCAGCAATCTTTATGCCTTTATACAATATACAGTTGTCTTCATGTACGTGACAACAGACAACTACATGAACAGACACTTTAATATGGATGACATACAGGTTGCAGACTACAGTGGGTAACATTTTTTATGTTGGACTATAAATCTAAGATTTCCGGCATCTTCTTTTTTTTCCCCAGTGAGTAAAACACGGGCAGAATTTCATAGGGTTCTATTATCTGTTATACACAAAGATAAATTGCTGAGCACGATGCTGCTGAGATCGTGAGGTTACTGTGGATGTGACACCAGAGGAAATGTCAGCGACGTTATAGTTTCTGCTGTGTTTTTATTAAAACAAAACAAAAAAATATATATAAGAACAATACTATAAATGAAGAATAGATGTGCATTAGAGGATGACAGGGACATCACGAGTCAAAAGGACCATAGCAATATATTCCTTGTGCAGATGGGAGGATTTTAAACCTAAATGCTAAAAAAAAAAAAAAAATTTCCATCCTGCACTTAGAACACCCAAAACAAAAACCCAATGTTAAAATATAAAAAATAGTAACAGAAAGTCCCATCTACCCCAAAATAGGTAGATGCAGAGGAAAATAACCCTTTGGATGGCGCTGCTGTTCCAATAAGAAGTGATGTCCAGACCAGAGATATTTTCAAACAACTGGAGTGGTTTATTGAAATAAAAATAAAAAACAATGTACAATAGATGACGCGTTTCGAGGGAGCCACCCCCTTCCTCAGATCTATGTCGGCAGCCCGGGGAAGTGCGCTTGGAGTGCAAGAAACAGTTCTGTGGCTGCGAGTGCATCCTTTTCTTCTTGGAAATACATATGCTGTGGTGTCTCTAGTCGGATTGCGACCCCTTACGGCCACCCAGGTACTAATACAGGTGAATTCTCCTACAGACCGTATATTTGGACTGCAGTGCCGGACCCCCTGTCTCTCTTAGCTTTACATTTTAAACAGTTGTTGCTTCCAACGTTGTGGGAACAGTTTGGGTTCGGGCCTCTTCTGTTCCAGCAGGACTGTGTCCCGATGCATACAGCAAGGTCCATAAAGACATGGAGGGGGTGTGGTGTGGGAGGACTTGACTCACAGAGCGCTGACCTCAACCCCAATCCAACACCTTTGGAATGAACAAGAACAGGAGTTCGAGTCCGACCCTCCACATTCGCATGCTGCAGACAAACCCTCTGCATATCATACATATGCAGTGGTCCCACAGGTTACAATAAGACGTGTGGCCCCGCCTCCAAACCTTACTGCACACACAGGGCTGCCATAAGGTACTCTGTATGTCTGTTCAAGATAGAGTAAGTCCTTACATATAAAGTAATAAAGATCTGCTGGAGCTGTAATCACTGTCTATGTAGAGGACAGGAGCTTCTTCAGGGTCCTGTACAGTACACACAATGAACTAAAAAAAGTTACATGGAGCTGCCATCACCTGGTGTCCAAAGGAGGAGCTAACCCTGGCACAGGTAAAGAGTACAGAACATGTAATACCTCCCTGTACTGTAGGGGGCGCTACCAGACACCAGTCAGTGCATGCACTTCAGTAATACAGGGGTTTTACCAGTGAAATGTCCATTCTGATCTTCCAGCCATTGAGCTGTTTTGCAGACCTGGACTGTCTGTAGCATTGTATGGTGAGTCGGTTTCAAATTACAATGGTCCAGAAAATACCTAAAATATTTTAACCTGAGGCCATTGTAAGTTGAGGGATCACTGTATTACTATATTTGTAGTTTAACAGATAATTCTCTTACTGATTCCCAGAGAACTTACTTTTTGAACAGGACGTGAAAGAACTGGATGCAGACGGGGGATCCTGGCATCAGCGTGCTGGTCATGGTCACTGTGATCTTCACCACTTCTCCGTTTTTGGTGGTGCTGGTCAGTTCTGTCACCTATACAAGAAATAGATCATGTGAGCTTCACCAGTGATCATCCTGCATCAATATTACTAATAACTGCTTCATATAAAATAGCACAAGACGTACAATAAGCTGAATGGGTGACCGTGTGGTACATGGCCGGGCAGGGTCTGCCAGAGTGAGAGCAGAGCTGGGTACATTTCATTTATAACTAAATAAAAACTAAAAATAAACAAAAAGCAACCAGGACCCATGGCTAATGCCGGACATCGCCGATCAGGCTGATGTCCGGCATTAACCCTTTAGACGCGGCGATCAAACTTGATCGCCACGTCTAAAACGAAAGTAAACATTGCCGGTTAGCTCAGTGGTGCTGTTTGGGACCGCCGCGGTGAAATCGCGGCATCCAGAACAGCTTGCAGGATGCGAGGAGGATCCCTACCTGCCTCCTCGCTGTCCGATCGCCAAATGACTGCTCCGAACCTGAGATCCAGGCAGGAGCAGTAAAGTGGCAGAGCACTGAACAGTATGAGAGATCAATGTACTGCGTGTTATAGTCCCCTATGGGAGCTATAAAACTGCAAAACAAAGTGAAAAAAAAGTGACTAAGATCATTTAACCCCTTCCCTAATAAAAGTTAGAATCACCCCATAAAAAAAAAAAAAAAAAAACTGTGTAAATAAAAATAAACATATGTGGTATCGCCGCATACGTAAATTTCCAAACTATAAAAATATATCGTTAATTGAACCGCACGGTCAATGGCGTATGCGCAAAAAAATTCCAAAGTCCAAAATAGTGCATTTTTGGTCACTTTTTATATCATGAAAAAATTAATAAAAAGCGATCAACAAGTCCGATCAATACAAAAATGGTACCGCTAAAAACTTCATATCACGGCGCAAAAAATTACCCCTCATACCGTCCCATCCGCGGAAAAATTTAAAACTTATAGGGGTTAGTAAATGACAATTTTAAACATAAATTTTCCTGCATGTAGTTATGATTTTTTTTCAGAAGTACGACAAAATCAAACCTATATAAGTAGGGGATCATTATAATCGTATGGACCTACAGAATGAAGAGAAGGTGTAATTTTTTACCGAAAAATGTACTGGGTAGAAACGGAAGCCCCCAAAATTACAAAATGGCATTTTTTTATTCAATTTTGTCACACAATGATTTTTTTTCCGTTTCGCCGTAGATTTTTGGGTAAAATGACTGATGTCATTACAAAGTAGAATTGGTCGCGCAAAAAAAAAGCCCTCATATGTTTTTTTCAGGTACAACATTGAAAGGGTTGTAGGAAAAAAACGAAAGTGCAAAAACAGAAGAACGCTTGGTCCTTAACCCCTTAAGGACGCAGAACGTAAATGTACGTCCTGGTGAGGTGGTACTTAACGCACCAGGACGTACATTTACGTCCTAAGCATAACCGCGGGCATCGGAGCGATGCCCGTGTCATGCGCGGCTGATCCCGGCTGCTGATCGCAGCCAGGGACCCGCCAGCAATGGCCGACGCCCGCGATCTCGCGGGCGTCCGCCATTAACCCCTCAGGTGCCGGGATCAATACAGATCCCGGCATCTGCGGCAGTTCGCGATTAAAATGAACGATCGGATCGCCCGCAGCGCTGCTGCGGGGATCCGATCATTCATAACGCCGCACGGAGGTCCCCTCTCCTTCCTCCGTGCGGCTCCCGGCGTCTCCTGCTCTGGTCTGTGATCGAGCAGACCAGAGCAGGAGATGACCGATAATACTGATCTGTTCTATGTCCTATACATAGAACAGATCAGTATTAGCAATCATGGTATTGCTATGAATAGTCACCTATGGGGACTATTCAAGTGTAAAAAAAAATGTAAAAAAATGTAAAAGTAAAAAAAAAGTGAAAAATCCCCTCCCCCAATAAAAAAGTAAAACGTCCGTTTTTTCCTATTTTACCCCCAAAAAGCGTAAAAAACATTTTTTATAGACATATTTGGTATCGCCGCATGCGTAAATGTCCGAACTATTAAAATAAAATGTTAATGATCCCGTACGGTGAACGGCGTGAACGAAAAAAAATTAAAAAAGTCCAAAATTCCTACTTTTTTAATACATTTTATTAAAAAAAAAATTATAAAAAATGTATTAAAAGTTTTTTATATACAAATGTGGTATCAAAAAAAAGTACAGATCATGGCGCAAAAAATGAGCCCCCATACCGCCGCTTATACGGAAAAATAAAAAAGTTATAGGTCATCAAAATAAAGGGATTATAAACGTACTAATTTGGTTAAAAAGTTTGTGATTTTTTTTAAGCGCAACAATAATATAAAAGTATATAATAATGGGTATCATTTTAATCGTATTGACCCTCAGAATAAAGAACACATGTCATTTTTACCAGAAATTGTACGGCGTGAAAACAAAACCTTCCAAAATTAGCAAAATTGCGTTTTTCGTTTTAATTTCCCCACAAAAATAGTGTTTTTTGGTTGCGCCATACATTTTATGATATAATGAGTGATGTCATTACAAAGGACAACTGGTCGCGCAAAAAACAAGCCCTCATACTAGTCTGTGGATGAAAATATAAAAGAGTTATGATTTTTAGAAGGCGAGGAGGAAAAAATGAAAACGTAAAAATTAAATTGTCTGAGTCCTTAAGGCCAAAATGGGCTGAGTCCTTAAGGGGTTAAGGGGTTAAAGGGGTATTCCAGGAAAAACTTTTTTTTCTATCAAATGGCTCCAGAAAGTTAAACAGATTTGTAAATTACTTCTATTAAAAAAAAATCTTAATCCTTCCAATAATTATCAGCTGCTGAAGTTGAGTTTTCGTCTGGCCATAGTGCTCTCTGCTGACATCTCTGCTTGTCTCGGGAACTGCACAGAGTAGAAGAGGTTTGCTATGGGGATTTGCTTCTAAACTGGGCGGTTCCCGAAACAGGTGTCCTCAGAGAGCACTTAGACAGAAAAGAATAACTCAACTTCAGCAGCTCATAAGTACTGAAAGGATTAAGATTTTTTAATTGAAGTCATTTACAAATCTGTTTAACTTTCTGGAGCCAGTTGATATGTGTATATATATATATATATATATATATATATATATATATATATATATAAATAAATAAATAAAAATTCCTGGATAACCCCTTTAACCTACTGAATTCAATAAAGGTCAGGCTTTAGATGTTCTAGAAAGTCTTCTGGAATGTCTTTAGGAGTCCAGCACCTGCTCCAGAGGTCCTTATATAAATCGCTTTGCAACACTCCCACTGCCCACGGCCCTTTATGGCAGCAATTAGGGGTAAGAGTATTGTCATCTGGATATACAGGAAAATATGGTCTTGAGGCAATACCATAGTATTGGGCAATAAAGAAGCCATTCACGGTTATGTAATTCTGCTGTCTTAAAGGCATAAAAAGGTCTTGTTCATATATTACACAACGGGGTGCTGCTCAGTAGTCTTTTCATGATTTATCACAGATTACTGTAATAGCTCATTCCCAGAATCAACAAATCATGTTTATCCAGTTATCTCTCCTACACTAATACTATGGTATCAAATGTCAGGAAGGCCATTTCACCACTTAGGGGTTTCACCACATGGCTTCTGCTTTTTGTGATCTATATTCGGAAATCTTGCAGTTTTCAATCTAGCCACTGGGTCTAATATTAAAGGGGTATTCCGGGCAAAAACATTTTATCCCCTATCCAAAAGATAGGGGATAAGATGTCTGATCGCAGGGGGGGCCCGCTGCTGAGACCCCCCTTGATCTCCCTGCAGCACCCCCAGGGCTGCGTCTCTAGTTTTGGAAACCTCCGGGTCTCCGGGATTGGGGACATGAAGTCACGCCACGCCCCCTCCATTCATGTCTATGGGAGGGGGCGTGACGAACGTCACGCCCCCTCCCATAGACATGAATGGAGGGGGCGTGGCGTGGTGTCACGTCCCCAGTCCCGGAAACCCGGAGGTTTCCGTATAGAAAGCGGGTGCTGCAGGGAGATCGCGGGGGGGCAGATAGCGGGCCCCCCTGCGATCAGACATCTTATCCCCTATCCTTTGGATAGGTGATAAAATGTGTTTGCCCGAAATACCCCTCTAAATGGGCATATATGTTGTACATCTTGGCAAAACATTATCTTTCTAATATACTTCATAAAAAGAAGTGTATCTCCTTTTTTATAAAAAATTATGGCTTTTCCAGAACATAATTCTGTCTGGCCGCAGCACAGGCTGGGACAAAGTCCAGGAAGTAGGTGGGGCAAGCACTTATCTGGGATCACTCCTGTCCTATCGGCATGAAAACAGAGAGGAAGGGGTTACAGAAGAGCCTGCAGTGATTGGATGAAGAGACCCAGCACAGCTGACTCAGGAAGGAGAGAATGCGTGGTAAGTGAGGGCGGGCTCGATGCTTGCCTCAGACACACCCCTTCCAAAGCAGTGGATATCAGAATGAGGGAGCAGCAGAACAGAGGGATTTGTGAGCCAAATACAGAAGCTAGACACATAAAAATGCATGTAAAGCATCTGCATGACCCAGTAAGTAATAGGGATCAACCGATATCGATTTTTTAGGGCCGATATCAATAACCTGTGGCCTTTCAGGCCGATAGCCGATAACTTATACCCATATTCCGGTATACGTTATCGGCTATTTCTCCACCCCCCACCCCCAAAGAAGAGGCTGCAGATCATTGATTTAAAGCGGGCGCTTTAAATCAATGAACTGCAGTGGCTTTTGCAGGGCCAGAGACCGCCGCCGCCCGCTTCTCTCCCCCTGCCTGTCCTGAGGTCCTCCCCAGTACAACCACCACCACCGCTGCCCCCCCCCCCTGCCTATCTTCTGGCCAGAGACCACCACCCGCTTCTCTCCCCCTGACTGTCCTGAGGTCCTCCCTAGTACAACCACCACTGCCGCTGCCCCCCCCCCCTGCCTATCTTCTGGCCAGAGACCGCCACCCGCTTCTCTCCCCCTGACTGTCCTGAGGTCCTCCCTAGTACAACCACCACTGCCGCTGCCCCCCCCCCCCCTGCCTATCTTCTGGCCAGAGACCGCCACCCGCTTCTCTCCCCCTGACTGTCCTGAGGTCCTCCCTAGTACAACCACCACTGCCGCTGCCCCCCCCCCCTGCCTATCTTCTGGCCAGAGACCGCCACCCGCTTCTCTCCCCCTGACTGTCCTGAGGTCCTCCCTAGTACAACCACCACTGCCGCTGCCCCCCCCCCCCCTGCCTATCTTCTGGCCAGAGACCGCCACCCGCTTCTCTCCCCCTGACGGTCTTTAGTCCAACCACCGCCGCTGCCCCATTACCTGTTCCCGGGGTCAGCGCTACTTCTGGCTCCGGCGGCATCCTGGGCTGTCACTGCGCACTGACAGTGACGTCGCGTTGAGGATGTCACTCGTCACTGCGCTGCGCAGCGTGCAGGACGCCGCAGGATGTCACCGCAGCCAGAATTAGCGCGGACCTCGGGCCCCGGGAACAGGTAATTATAAAACCGGGGATTCGCCGGTGCGGTGGGGGCACGGTGCGTGGGGGGGGGGGGGGGGGCTACGGTGCGGGGCATTATCGGATTATTGGCAAGGTAATTGCCGATAACGTCCAAAATCGTGAATATCGGCCGATAATATCGGCCAAACCGATAATCGGTCGATCCCTAGTAAGTAACATATAGAAACATTCTTTTTGTCTGTGATATGACAGGTACACTTTAAGTCAATATTCCTACAATACAGTCAGTAGCACTGAACTAATAATAACTAGTCTAACCAGCCCAAGATGATGCAGCCACAGAAGGTTACACTGCGCAGCAATGGGGCGGAGGTGTGCACGTGGGTATGCTACAAATATCTTTGCGGTGGATGGAGAGATTAGCTGTTCCTCAGATCATCACTGTTGATGTAGGAGTCTATTACAGGTGTATTTTCGTGCCTGTGTGTATATTGGCAGTGGCCACCTGTTTACTATGACAAGAATGTGCACTATAGTCAGAGGGTGTAAACAGGTTAAAGAGACTGTCTAATGAAGATAACCCCAGTTAATATAAATTAAAAGGGTATATGGTCATCGCATGGACCCCCTACGTATGAACCAGCAATCAACTAACAAAATGGCTGCCGCGTATTACTATGGGGGAGATTTATTAAAACCTGTCTAGAGGAAGAGTTGCTGAGTTGTCCATAGCAACCAATCAGATCACTTCTTTCATTTTTTTTAAAAAAGCGATCTGATTGGTTGCTATGGGCAACTCAGCAACTCTTCCTCTAGACAGGTTTTAATAAATCTCCCCCATATATTTCCTCTGCAGCATTAAAGGGGTATTCTGGGCAAAAGCATTGTATCTCCTATCCAAAGCATAGGGGATAAGATGTCTGATAGCGGGGGGCCCGCCGCTGGGACCCCCTGCAGCACCCGCATTCTATGCAGGGGCTGCGTCTCCTGTTTCGGAAACCTCCGGGTCGTTACGCCCCCTATCATAGACATGAATGGAGGGGGCGTAACGTCCCCAGTCCTGGAAACCCGGAGGTTTCTGAAACTGGAGAGGCAGCTCCCGCATAGAATGAAGGTCCTTTGGATAGGGGATAAGATGTTTTTGCCCGGAATACCCCTTTAATGGCTGGCCAAAGCTTTGCTTTAGACTACAGTATAAGCCAGTGAAACACTAACCAGTGTGCCTCCACCTGTTGCAAAACTACAACTCACAGCAAGCCTTTGGCTGTCCGGGCATCCTGGAAGTTGTTGTTTTGCAGCAGCTGGAGGCACACCAGTTGGGAAACACTGGTATAGATAGTGAGCACAATGACTATATATTAAAGGAGATATATACAGTGACCCCCCGAAATACGATGGCCCCGACATACGATCATTTCTACATACGATTACTCTCAGAGGCCATCGCATGTTGAAGGCAGCATCAACATATGATGCTTTTGTATGTCGGGGCCATCGCATAAACGGCTATCCGGCAGCGCAGACTGCTTCAGGTGCCCCCGGATAGCCGTTTACGGGGCCCAGTGTGGTCCGGGGACGATCACTTACCTGTGCTCGGGGCTCCGGCCCATCCTCTTCGGGATCCCCTGCATCGTCGGCGCTCTCCTCCAACGTCATCACGTCGCTGCGCACGCCGTCCCGTCATCCAATAGGAGCGGCGTACGTAGCGACATGATGGTGGCGACGGAGAGCGAGGATGCCGGGGAAGCAGAGGCCTTGCCGGAGCGTCGGGGACACCCCGGGGACGCGGCGACATCCGGGGCAGCGGTGACGGTCCGGAGCGGCGGGGACACGTGTGTATAACCTCCAATACCAGTGGTCTTCAACCTGCGGACCTCCAGATGTTGCAAAACAGCCGTTGGCTGTCCGGGCATGCTGGGTGTTGTAGTTTTGCAACATCTGGAGGTCCGCAGGTTGTAGACCACTGTCCTATACTTTACATTGCACGGATCCCTCAACATACGATGGTTTCAACAAACGATGGTCCATTTGGAATGGATTACCACCGTATGTTGAGGGACCACTGTAATGTACAAAAACATATCCTCTATCAGCATAAATAAAAGTTTTGGATACCAGAGGGGGAGAAGGATCCGACCACTGGGACCCTCAGCGATCTCCTGAACGAGGCCCCTGTTCTCTCCAGGACCGGCGCATTTCGACCGCCGCATGAAGCGGCAGCCGACATGCCCCATCCATATATCTCTGTACGGCTATCTTCGGCTCTCCCATAGAGACATATGGAGGGGATATGTCGGTCACCGCATCGTGCGGGGGTCAACACGCTATGTCCCTGGGGAGAGCGGGACAGATAGGGGATACGTTTTTGTACCTGATACTGTGTTCTCTTATGCCGTAAGGGTGTTATGATTTCTTATGACATAAGTATGCTTTGATGCGTTACCTTATTTTGAAGTTTCCTAGATAGGAACAGTATGGCGCCATCGAAGGCACGTGCCGTCCCCAGGATATCTCCATGACTATACAGCAGTGCAGACTTCAGTCTCATTGAGGCGAGGGCAGGGTTGAAATCCACATGGTACTGGTACAAGTGCCACTGGCTAGGCAGTCCCAAGCCAAACAGGTTTGTCAGAAGTTTCACGGGGTCTCCACTTGTTCCTTAAGAAACAAAAGAAAAGGAAGGTTTTAAAGGGGTACTCCCGTGGAAAACTTTTTTTTTTTTTTTTAAATCAACTGGTGCCAGAAAGTTAAACAGATTTGTAAATTACTTCTATTAAAAAATCTTTATCCAAAGGATAGGGGATAAGATGTTAGATCGCCGCGGTCCCGCTGCTGGGGACCCCGGGGATCGCCGCTGCGGCACCCCCGCCATCATTACTGCACAGAGCAAGTTCGCTCTGTGCGTAATGACGGGCGATACAGGGGACGGAGCAGCGTGACGTCATGGCTCCGCCCCTCGTGACATCACGGCCTGCCCTCTTAATGCAAGTCTATGGCAGGGGACGTGACGACCGCCACGCCCCCTCCCATAGACTTGTATTGAGGGGGGCGGGCCGTGACATCACGAGGGGCGGAGCCGTGACGTAACGATGCTCCAGCCCCTGTATTGCCCATCGTTACGCGTTATTGCCCATCGCTCTGTGCAGTAATGATAGCGGAGTACTGCAGCAGCGATCCCCGAGGTCCCCAGCAGCGGGACCACGGCGATCTGACATCTTATCCCCTATCCTTTGGATAGGGGTTAAGATGTTTAGGGGCGGAGTACTCCTTTAAGTTAAATATATTGTGGCTCCCTCATAGTCCATTTGTGAAGAAGTTAAAGGGGTTATCCACGAAAAAACTATTTTTTATATATCAACTGTCTCCAGAAAGTTAAACAGATTTGTAAATTACTTCTATTAAAAAAATCTTAATCCTTTCAGTACTTATAAAGCTGCTGAAGTTGAGTTGTTCTTTTCTGTCTAAGTGCTCTCAAACTGTCTCGGGAAATGTCCCGAAGACATTTCCCCATAGCAAATCCCCATAGCAAACCTATTCTACTCTCTGCAGTTCCTGAGACAAGCAGAGATGTCAGCAGAGAGCACTGTTGCCAGACAGAAAAAAACAACTCAACTTCAGCAGCTGATAATTATTGGTAGGATTAAGATTTTTTAATAGAAGTAATTTACAAATCTGTTTAACTTTCTGGAGCCAGTTGATATAAAAAAAGTTTTTTTTTCCTGGAATACCCCTTTAAGATAGAGACTTCTGGAGCATTGAAGAATTGCAAAAGTAAATGCAAGTGTTGTGCGTTGGATAACGGTTACAGCATTAAAAGAAAACTCTTCCTATCCTGGAGCTGATGCTGGTTTCATACAGAAAAAAATCCCCAGGGTAGGTCAGGAACCTCAATAATACCTTAAACTTCCAAAAACCCGGGGCACAAGATTCCTTTCAGGAAAAAAAAAAACCCTTTTTGACTTATTGATAATGTTAAAATATAACTTTTATTCAATTATAATTAAGATAATGTAGGATTGACTATTGTTTAAAATCAAGGCAATACTGTAGCCAGATACCAGATATGAATCGCTCCTGATGGGATAAACCCATATATAATCATGTATGTATAATAATGCTGGTTTTCAAACTTATAAAATAGCCTATTTATTTCTCAGTCAAGTGTCAAGGAGGTGGGGCCGAGCTGCTCAGGTGCCACAGTCTGGAACACCTCCTTGCTCAATATCACCTCTTAGTCCATCTTGACTGATTTATGGGGCTCTGTATGCCAAGCAAGGAGAGGCTAGGAGGTGAAAGCGAGCCAGGAGGCGTGCCATGCTGTGGCACTTGAGTAGTTCGGCCACTCCTTCTTGACACTCCTTCTCGGCCACACCTTCTAGAATTAAGATGGCAGGCAAACCATGCATGCTGCATCAGCTAAAACAGGTAAACACAAGGCATACACAGCAATTTTTCTGGACTGCTTTTTTAAGCACTGGGTAAAGCTTCTGGTGTATATATTACACCAGTGTTTTTCCAGCAGTGTGTCTTTAGTGTGGTGGCTTGGGGGGTGCAGGGTGAATAGGGTGTAGCTGTGCAGTGGTGAATGGGTGTAGCATTAACCCTTAACTGTCGTGACGCCAGGGTGCAGGTTCCTCTGCATATATATATATATATATATATATATATCCTACCGCCATATATATATATATCCTACCGCCACCTGTCCCAGGAACGATAGGGAGGAATAAAGGATTGTCCACATCCGGAATTGTAATAAACGGCAAAATAACTTTACTGCAGATTTTATGCAGGATGCAATCAGCAAACAGTCTTTACAAGAGGACCGGACTTTAGGCTCCTCACAGGTCGGTTGGGACTTTGTAGGGAATAAGCTTTGAGGTTTGCTTTACGCTGTTCCACTGGATTTAGGGGTTTTATTTAGGTTCAGTAGTCACGTAGAATTAGCTGAGTTGGAGTTAGGTAGACTCACGGTTATCAAGAGATAGGCTTCAGGCCTAATTAATCTTTTAGATTTGCACAGAGCTCCGCTCGCTGTCATATCCCGGGGGAAAGAGAGCGATGATTGTTCCAGGTTAAACCCCCCCAAAGGACGAGGGGGCACTCCCTCCGTCTGGAGAAGAAAAGGTTTAGTCTAAAGGTGCGACACGCCTTCTTTACCATGAGAACTGTGAACTTATGGAACAGTCTACCTCAGGAACTGTTCACAGCAGGAAAAATTTATAGCTTTAAAACAGGATTAGATACATTCCTGGAACAAAATAACATTAATGCTTATGCAGAAATATAAAATCCCATCCCTTCCCCTCATCCCCTTACACCCTTCACTTCAATTCCCTGGTTGGACTTGATGGGCATATGTCTTTTTTCAACCATACTAACTATGTAACTATGTAACTACAGAAATCAAAGAAGTGGCTAGGCACTGTGAAGGACTTTTAGTCCCAGTGGGTACTCACAGCCCCAGACTCCCAGCCCCAAAACAATTGAAAAAAGTAGAGCATAAAGCGGCACTCCAACAGTTAGTTGACTGTTTGATTTTACCATGTTTCGGTGTATCCTGATGATTTTATATCTGAAATGAATATAGGGGGGTATTTATCAAAGGATTTGTGTGTTTTTTTTCCCATAACTTTGGCGCAATACTTTGGCGCAGTGTCTTTTTGCACCAAAGTTAGGCAAATTTTCTCCACTGTCATTTTTACAACTTTCTCAAAATCACACGGTCCTGTGTGTGATTTTTACTTTGGTCAGTAATTCATCAATTTTGCGCCTTTAGGGTTTTTTTTGGGCGTAATTCACCGCCAAGAAATTTTGTACATGGAAATCACACATAGCAATGTCAGAAAATGTAAAGTTGTCAAAATACATAGTTGTCTCTGAGGGACCTTCACCCTCCGTTGTGCCAGCATTGGACATGGCCACACAGGTTCAGGAAAGGTAAGCACTAAAGTAACCAAAAAAAAAAAAACACTCAAGTTAATGGGGTACTCCGCCCCTAGACATCTTATCCCCTATCCAAAGGATAGGGGATAAGATGTCAGATCGCGGGGGTCCCGCTGCTGGGGACCCCCGGGATCTCAGCTCCAGCACCCACCTGTACGGCTTCCGGCAACGCCCCCTCCCGTCACGCCCCTCCCATAGACTTGCATTGAGGTGGCGGGGCGTGACGTCACACGGGGCGGAGTCTTGACGTCACACTCTTCCCCCATTGTGGTCGGGATCCGAAGCCTCCAGCGTTGCCGGAAGCCGTACCGGTGGGTGCTGCAGCCGAGATCCCGGGGGTCCCCAGCAGCGGGACCCCCGTGATCTGACATCTTATCCCCTATCCATTGGATAGGGGATAAGATGTCTAGGGGTGGAGTACCCCTTTAAAAATAAAATCCATTTCACATGGTGGCTATAAACCCCACAAAAGAAAATAACTCACGTCGCTTGCTGATATACTGCAGGAGGGACTCCGAAATGGCTGCTCTACAAGGTAAAATACTCATCCTCTGTGGCGGTAAGTTCTGTGTAAAAGGCGCTGTGAACGGCTGATTTCGGCGTTTGCGTCAAAATTACTAACAACGTGCGCCAAATGATAAATTTGGTGCATGTCCACAAAGTGAAAAAAAAAAAGGGTAATAAGAAGCTGTCAATGGGCAAAATAGATAAATCCCCCCCATGGAGTTTTATTGAGTGCCGATTCAATCCAAGTGGTGTTTTTATTCAACCATCAGGTACAGGTACCTGTCTACTTGAAAAAGGTCCAGAGTGTGGACCGAAACGTTGCACCTGTACCTGATGGTTGAATAAAAACACCACTTGGATTGAAACCTATTTGGAGTGCCACTTCCTTCTCTACTTGCTTATATATATGACACTACCGTGCATATCTACATCCCTCCTCAGATGAACGACACAACCGCTGACAGGAGCGGAGCTTAGGGTTGCGTGTACGGAGCTGAGGGAGGTGCAGAGTTGCGTCCTACCCGTGTCCTGCCCTGCTCTGCCTTCCCCGTATCATCGTCAATCCTCGGACAACTGAGCGAATACAGAACCGCCTAGGACGCAGTCCTGCACCTCACACCGGCATGCTCCCACTGTTTGTTTACTGTAAACATGGCCTAAGGCATTTGTCGCAGGGGTCCAATGCCATCTAACTCCAGTGAACGAAAACATGGGCAGACATATTCTGCACATTTGAATGATCTGGCGGGCGCTAGGACCGCTCGGAAATGGAAATGCACGGTCTCATAGACGGCAATGCATATCCAAGCTGAATCCGCCGAAAGAAAAAAACTTGATTATTCTTTCTGCCAACGCCAGAGTCGTTGAGAGTAGAGAAATTCTGCCGTGTGCACAGTGCAGCAGAATCCCACTGAAATCAATGGCAATCTGCTGCAGCGGAATTCACAAGTGGAATATTCTGGCAGAATTCTGCTCGGAAATTCCGCCATGTGAACATAGCCTCAGAATTCTTTCTGCTATATTTCTTCATTAAGCCTACAAATACTAATGAAAAATACTGAAGAGCATGTAAGTGGCCTGTGACTGTGTGGGATGCCCCTTAAAGGGGTACTCCTCTGAAATACATCTTATCCCTTATCCAAAGGATAGGGGATAAGATGTCTGATCGCGGGGGTCCTGCCACTGGGGTCCCCCGCGATCTCTGGGCCAGCAGCAGCGGTGTACAGAACATGGAAGCTTGGAGCTTCCGTGTTCATGATGTCACGCCACGCCACCTCCATTCATGTCTATGGGAGGCGGCGTGACGGCTACTACGTAGCCGTCACGCCTCCTCCCATAGACATGAATGGAAGGGACGTTGTGGCTATAGTCGCCAGTCATCCGCCACAGAGCGGAGTTCACTCCATGCACAAATGACTAGGGTACCGCGCCATAGATCGTGGGGGGTCCTTTGGATAGGGGATAAGATTTTTTTTGGTGGAGTAACCCTTTAATGCCTGCTGTCAATTTATTTGCACATTTTCCAGGGGAATAATGAAGGAACGGCACAGTGCAGTTGTCAAAAAAGATACTCCAGAACTGTAATGTATCCGTAAGGTCAAGTATTTTCTAAAGCAGTCAGGTCAGGAGAGATGACAGATCCACTTTAGGCCTTACAATTCTCAAAGGAGTGGAAACGTTTCGTGCCAATGGAGTCAAGATTCGGATTTAAGCTTTACACGTACAATCTTTATCTGTCTGGGCTCTACTGAAGTCTAGGAAATGACAGCTGCCTCCCTGTTATCATAGAGCGAGGACAATAAATAAATGATCAGCACAGACAGCAGCCCTGTGCCCAACGATCAGCAATAGAACCTCTATCTATTTATTAACCAGGACATAGTATGATCCATAAAGGCAGCACAGAAGTTAAGAACACCTTACAGCTGCATTCATCTTGTGTCACAATGTCTCTGACCATTATACTGGATACAAATGACTATGACAAAAAAACATAAACAAGGAAAAAAAACTTACCGCAACTTTAAAGGGGTATTCCAGGATTTTTTTTTATTTGACTATGCTACAGGGGCTGTAAAGTTAGTGTAGTTCATAATATAGTGTCTGTACCTGTGTGTGACAGTTTTCTCACAATTCTTCTGTGATTTTCACCCCAATATTTATTTTTACCAGCATACAAAATGACTGTTGTCTCAGATTTTTTTTTTTGCTTGCAATGCGGCCGAGACCTGACTCACTAGTCAGCTGATGACAGGGAGCCTGTCTGCTTCAATGGGTGGAGGGATCAATCTGCAACTAATGCAACAGCTGTAGGCACCCTGATTGAAAACCACAGGTCTTTTGTTTCAATGGGTGGAGGGATCAATCTGCAACTAATGCAACAGCTGTAGGCACCCTGATTGAAAACCACAGGTCTTTTGTTTCAATGGGTGGAGGGATCAATCTGCAACTAATGCAACAGCTGTAGGCACCCTGATTGAAAACCACAGGTCTTTTGAATGGATGCAGCTCATTTATGTTTCAATGGGTGGGGTGGCTGATGTGTGGGAGGGAGGAGAATGGAATTGTGTGATTTGTAGTAAAAAAAAGTCAAACAGGAAATGCAAGTTCACAAAAAGCTAGCCACCGTGTTATGGTAATCACACAACATAGCCATTTATCCCCAAGACAAGCACAGATCCTTCCTAAGCATGTCCATTACTGTCTGCCAGGTACGTACTAAAATCACCTTATGGTGGAGAACCCCTTTAAGTTGCTATACAACAAAAATGAAAACTGATATAACATTGTAAAAAAATCTATGGCCCATAATTGTGATTGGTGGTTATGTTGACATATGGTTTTTGGTTTTTTTGTTGTGGGAGCAATTTTGAGGCCTAGATTGGGTGCTCTTGTAAATACAATGGGGGCTTGTGATGGTAGTGTTGGTTCTAATATTTTATCTTTTTCAGTAGGTGCCAATGTTTATTGATCATTTTTTTTTTTACTTGGCGATGAGCGTTATTGAAAGGTAAAACGAGTTTTGCTGCTTGTTGTATTGTGTTTGATGTTTGAGATGGTTTGTCTATGAAAAAGTTTGTCTATTTAGTTCTATTGCTTTGTTGAGTGAGTCCTCTAGTCATTTTTCGGGGTACTGCTTTTCTTGAAATTGATGGGTGAGTAATTGAGATTCTTGTTCAAATTGTTGTGTATCTGTTGTGTATCTGTTTACAACCTAACATACAAAGAAACAAGCGCAATGAAAGAACTACAGATAGATAATCAGATAGTAATCCGTCCAGCTGATAAAGGCGGAGGGATTGTCATTTTAGATGTAAACGCTTACAATGCAGAATGCGATAAACAATTATCAGATGAAAAAAAACTACGAAAAACTTTCTTCTGACCCAACCAATACTTTCAATACTGAACTCCAAAATTTATGTATGCATAACAAATCCTTACCAAACCAGAATATGAATACATTACAAACACAGAAAAACGTATACCAGTCTTTTACTGTATCCCAAAGATACATAAGAATCCCATCCAACCCACCAGGTAGACCCATCATTTCAGGAATTGAATTTCTAACATCTCACCTATCTGAATACATTGACACCCTACTTCAACCTCATGTAAAACTTACTCCATCATACATCAAGGATACAACCCAAATACCGTATTTTTCACCCTATAGGACGCACAGGCATATAAGACGCACCCAATTTTAAAGGTGCAAAATCTAGAAAAAAAATTATTCTGCACCCAACAGTGATCTTCAACCTGAGGACCTCCAGATTTTGCAAAACTACAACTCCCAGCATGCCCGGACAGCCGTTGGCTGTCCGGGCATGCTGGGAGTTGTAGTTTTGCAACATCTGGTGGTCCGCAGGTTGAAGACCACTGGTATAGGAGGTAATATTCACGTGTCCCCGCCGCTCCGGACCCATCACCGCTCGTCACCGCTGCCCTGGATGTCGCTCCATTCGCTGTCGCCGCGTCCCCCGGGGTGTCCCCGATGCTCCGGACGTCTTCTTCCCCGGGATCCACGCTCTCCGTCGCCGTCATCACGTCGCCGTCACCACGGCGCTACGCACGCCGCTACGCACGCCGCTCTTATTGGATGACGGTATGGCGTGCGCGACGACGTGATGACGTCGAAGGAGAGCGCCGCCATGCAAGGGATCCCGGCACGGAGCAGACACCGAGGAGGCAGGTAAGGTCCCTCCCAGTGTCCTGTAAGCTGTTCGGGACGCCGCAATTTCACCGCAGCAGTCCCGAACAGCCCGACTGAGCAGCCGGGATAGTGTCACTTTTGCTTCAGACGCGGCGGTCAGCTTTGATCGCCGTGTCTGAAGGGTTAATACAGGGCATCACTGTGATCGGTGATGTCCTGTATTAGCCGCGAGTCCCGGCCGTTGATGGCCGCAGGGACCGACCCGATAGGTGTGTATTCGCCATATAAGACGCACCAACTTTCCCCCCCCCAGTTTTGGGGAAGAAAAAGTGCGTCTTATACGGCGAAAAATACGGTAATTAAAATCATAGACAGTACAATGGCAACCAAATTGGTGCCTTCAACATTAGACATAAATGCACTATATGCGTCCGCAAATCATACACAAGGGATTTTAGCCATACACCACTGTCTGTCCAAAAGCAACATTCCTCCAGAACATATTTCATTCCTTCTACAAGGCATCCACTATATACTTACACTCAACTATTTCTGTTTTAACGACCAGTTCTACCTTCAAATCCTTGGGACCGCTATGGGGACCAGGTCCTCTGGAAACATTACATAGACGATATCATCATCATATGGAAAGATACACCACAATCTCTTCAAATTTTCATGGATCAATTAAATCAAAACACATTCAATTTACTATTCACCCCTAATATTAGCACATCAGATAGATTTCCTAGACATTACCATCAAAGCACAAGACTCTAGACTAATTTCCAACACTTACCGTAAACCTACAGAGAAAAACGGCTACATAAGATTCGACAGCTGTCATTTACCCCAATGGCTTATAAACATCCCATACGGACAATAAAACAAAACTGTACAGATACACAACAATTTGAACAAGAATATCAATTACCGGTACTCAGCCATCAATTTCAAGAAAAGCAGCGAAAAATTACAAAGGACTCATTCAACAAAAGCAAAAGAACTAAATAGAGAAACCTTTTTTTATAGACAAACCATCACAAACATCAAACACAACACAACAAGCCGCAAAACTTGTTTTACCTTTCAATAACGCTCATCGCCAAGTTAAAAAAAATGATCAATAAACATTGGCACTTACTGCAAAAAGATGAAATATTAGGACCAACACTACCATCACAAGCCCCCATTGTATTTACAAGAGCACCCAATCTAGGCCTCAAAATTGCTCCCACAACAAAAACCACAAAAACCATATGTCAACATAACCACCAATCAACGTTATCAGGTGCAAAAGGTTTTTTAGATACACACAATGCAATAACTGTAAGATCACCAACAAAACAGAAACAGTGACATCAAAGTCAAACAATACACTTTACACCATCAAACATTATCTACATTATTCAATGCCCCTGTAAGAAACAGTACATTGGTCGGACATCAAGAACCCTGAACTTTTACATCATCAAAAGGGGGTTTAAAAAACATTCACTGTCTGCGCATTACAAGGAATAACAGCCATATCAGAGGGACCAGCTATGAGGCCCTACAGTCTATTCACCCAGACTGGAGAGGAGGAAATTCTATTTAAAAAATGTCTAAAATGATCTATCAAATGGACACATTAATCCAGAAAGGGCTAAAGGCAGAGTTAGAAATTTTTGTTTTTGTTATAGTTGGAGACTGACCCCAAGCTCATCCAGACTGCGTCCCCAGTGCCTTGACTCCTCCCGCACAAGAGTCTACCCTCCCTTATATTCATTTTCCTCTACATTATATAGTTACATAGTTAGTATGGTTGAAAAAAGACATACGTCCATCAAGTCCAACCAGGGAATTGAAGGGAAGGGTGTAAGGGGATAAGGGAAAGGGATGTAGTTTTATAATTCTTCATAAGCATTAATGTTATTTTGTTTCAGGAATGTATCTAACCCTGTTTTGAAGCTGTTAATTGTTCCTGCTGTGACCAGTTCCTGAGGTAGACCGTTCCCTAAATTCACAGTCCTCACGGTAAAGAAGGCGTGTCGCCCCTTTAGACTAAACCTTTTCTTCTCCAGACGGAGGGAGTGCCCCCTCGTCCTTTGGGGGGGTTTAACCTGGAACAGTTTTTCTCCATATTTTTTGTATGGGGCATTAATATACTTATATACGTTTATCATATCCCCCCTTAAACGTCTCTTCTCAAGACTAAACAATTGTAACTCCTTTAATCGCTCCTCATAGCTAAGATGTTCCATGCCCCATATTAGTTTAGTCGCGCGTCTCTGCACCCTTTCCAACTCCGCAGTGTCCCTTTTATGGACAGGCGACCAAAACTGAACAGCATATTCCAGGTGAGGCCGTACCAATGCTTTATAAAGCACTGTACAATTTTACTTTCATATACCTATACCCTCTAAAAGATACGTCTCACTCCATTACCTATATACTTAATAATATATTTATACCGGACTATACATTATAATGCTATATTTCATGTAATATTTTGTCCATCATCCTTGAATATAAGTATCTGTATACATACATCTACATTCCCACCTAAACTGTCTCCTTATAATTCCATTTTCCCATTATTTCCCATTGCAATTTTTCATTTATTTAATTTTTTTTCTTTTTTTTTTCATTTTCCATCTATATATACATCTATTACATGACCATAATCTTATTTTATTTTATTAACCCACGTCCATATATTATGTACTGTATTTCTAAAATAATGCCACATCTAAAAGGCAAATACTACCTTAGATATACACCATTCATTATATACATGTACCCATGATCAACTCCATTCCAATGTGAACCTCATTTCCTATAATTCTTTTATTTCTTCTATTGCTATATATGCATAATTTATGTTTTTAATGTAATTATTATGTATTTTTCACCTTTTGTGTCTTCTTTATTGTTGAAATACAGCTACATATATTATTTAAATATAAAGTAGTCCAATTCCCAACCTTATCACCATTCCATGCCATATCTGACCAATACCATCCCCCTTTGAATCCATTCCAGGTTTTATTTTTAACCTGTGAACCTTCATTTCCAACCTGTGACCCATTATCCAATCAGAACCAAAGTATCCTTGTAAAAAGCCACCACATCTCCATTTTAAACATGCACAGCTATTGAAAAAGGAGCATAGCACGCTCCGAAACGCGTCTAGCCTACTAGCAATACAGCACTGCCACTTCAAGATCTTTTAAGTTTATCCCCATTTAAGTCTATCCCCAAAGACAGGACTTTAGCACCTGGGAAGACGCCTTAAGCATCTACAGGACTTCTCCGACTCCGGACATCACACAGCGATCTCTCCCCCCCCCCCCCCCCAGGCTCACTGGTGACAGTGGATCGCCAACCAGGCCAGGTGATACCATTATCCTGCTGCAACATAGGCGGGTAATGGTGAGAGCGCCTCGGGACCAAACATCAGGAACGGTATGCCTCCGACTCCGGACATCTCACAGCGATTTCTCCCTCCCCAGGCTCGCCGGTGACAGTGGATCGCCAACCAGGACAGGCAATACCATTATCCAGCTGCATAGCATAGCACACTCCGAAACGCGTCTAGCCTACTAGCAATACAGCACTGCCACTTCAAGATCTTTTAAGTTTATCCCCATTTAAGTTTATCCCCAAAGACAGGACTTTAGCACCCGGGAAGACGCCTTAAGCATCTACAGGACTTCTCCGACTCCGGACATCACACAGCGATCTCTCCCCCCCCCCCCCCCCCCCCCAGGCTCACTGATGACAGTGGATCGCCAACCAGGCCAGGTGATACCATTATCTTGCTGCAACATAGGCGGGTAATGGTTGGTGAGAGCGCTGCGGGACCAAACATCAGGAACAGTATGTCTCCAACTCCGGACATCACACAGCGATCTCTCCCGCCCCCCCCACCCCCCAGGCTCACTGATGACAGTGGATCGCCAACCAGGCCAGGTGATACCATTATCTTGCTGCAACATAGGCGGGTAATGGTGAGAGCGCTGCGGGACCAAACATCAGGAACAGTATGTCTCCAACTCCGGACATCACACAGCGATCTATCCCTCCCCAGGCTCACCGGTGACACCATTTTCCTACTGCAACATAGGCGGGTAATGGTGAGAGCGCCGCGGGACCAAACATGAGGAACGGTATTCCTCCGACTCCGGACATCACACAGCGATCTCTCCCTCCCCAGGCTTGCCGGTGACAGTGGATCGCCAACCAGGCCAGGCAATACCATTATCCAGCTGCAACCATAGGCGGGTAAGGATGAGAGCGCCGCGGGACCAAACATCAGGAACGGTAAGCAGAGCACAGCACGCACCGTTTTCCTCCAACAGGTTTCCTGCACAGGTTACCATTGTACCACCAAAGGATATACAATACCATATAGGACATACCATCTACAGTACGGTGCATAGCACCTTCTTTCCACTACAGGATTCTACTATACCCCCAATGGATGCACAGCATCTAATTGTAACATCCCCCTGCTTTCCCAGGATCAGAAAACAAGATTTTCTACTTATCTTTCAGGAACTAGAACTATCATACCTTTGCCATATCCCCTTAGTTCAGCTTTGACTAGGACTCATTTTTATATTTAAAGTGGTACTCCGCTGCTCAGCGTCTGGAACAAACTGTTCCGAACGCTGGAGCCGGGAGCTCGTGACATCAAAGCCCCGCCCCCTCATGTCACGCCCCACCCCCTCAATGCAAGTCTATGGGAGGGGGCGTGACAGCCGTCACACCCCCTCCCATAGACTTGCATTGAGGGGGTGGGGCGTGGCATGGGGGCGGGGCTATGACGTCACAAGCTCACGGCGCCTGCTATAGCGTTCGGAACAGTTTGTTCCAAATGCTGAGCAGCAGAGTACCCCTTTAAGTGGCAGTACTAAATTGTTTTATACGCTTATTATAATTTTTATGTTTTTGGAAGCTTCTGCAAGGGCCCTGCAGACAGCTCGAGTTTATAATCATATACTAAATAAATGTGTATATTTTAATGATTTAATTTGATTTCTATTTTTCTACTGATTGGATACAACATCAATATAATTACTGTATATACAAGTAAAATATCTGATTCATTGCACACAACAAGCAATGTTTTAGTTTTTTCCCTTCCCATGTTTTAAAAGACATAACATGCTTTATGGGCGATCAATTGTTTTTTGTAATGACACCTTTCATTTTACCGATAACATTATTATTTGTATGCGGAAAGTGGACATTTTTCCACTTTTGGGGGGTTTGGTTTTTAAGCAATGAACTTTTATGGTAACAGTAGCATGTTATCCTTATTCTGTAAGTCCATGTGATTAAAACGATACCCTATATCTATAGTTTTTCTATTATTGTATTCCTTTAAAAAAAAAAAGTCCAACTTTTCTTTACCAAGATAAGTATGCTTAACATTGTCCCTTTCTGACCACTATAACACTTTTATTTTTCTGGATACACAGCTGTATGAGGGCTAATTTTTTTGCGTAGTGATCTGTGGTTTTAAAGGGGTACTCCGGCACTTAGAAATCTTATCCTTTGGATAGGGGATAAGATGCCTTATCGCGGGGGTCCCGCCACTGGGGACCCCGTGATCTTGCACGCCGCACCCCGTTAAAATCAGTCCCCGAAGCGTGTTCGCTTAACATTACTGTTGATCACGGGGCCAGAGCGTTGTGTTGTCACACTCTGCCCCCGTGTGATGTCACACTCCGCCCCCTCGATGCAAGTCTATGGGAGGGGGAGTGACGGCCGTCACACCCCCTCCCATAGACTTGCATTGAGGGGCGGGGTGTGACGTCACACGGGGGCGGAGTCGTGACGTCACACTCTTTCGCTCGTGTGGTCAGGATTTGAAGCCTCCAGTGTTGCCGGAAGCCATTGAGGTGGATGCTGCAGCGGGACCCCCATGATCTGACATCTTATCCCCTATCCTTTGAATAGGGGATAAGATGTCTAGGGGCAGAGTACCCCTTTAATTGTTATCATTTTTGCTTTTACAAGGACCTTTCTGATCACTTTTTATTCCTTTTTTTCTGATAGATGTGACAAATAATGACATTTTTTGGCATTTGTTTTGTTTTAAATGTTTACACCAATTATAAAACAATTCTGCATGCGGCGATACCATGTTTATCTTTGTTTATTTTATTTATACTTTTTTTTTTAAAGTAGGAAAAGAAGGGTGACTTGATTTTTTATTTGGGGAGGGCTCTCTAATTATTTTATTTTACACTTTTTAAACTGTAATTTTTTTTATTAAAGTTTTCATATACAAGAACAATGTCACATACAATAGGTGCAAATATAAAACAAAAATCAAGGGTAAACCCAAATCAGTACAAGAGATGAATAAGAGTTAATTAAGACGACTGAGTAATAATTCCAAAAAAATCTCAATACTCGGTGATCAGACAATCCCTAAGTCATAACCAAGGCACACAGTGATTAGGTGACGGATTCCAGAGAACGTATCTCCTGGATCCTCGCTAAAGGATCGCTACAAGATCCATTTCAGAGGGAAGGAGAGTTCTCTTCCAGCACTCGGCAATAAGGGTTTTGGCTGCCAGAACAATGTGCATAAATAGTTTAAAAGGTCTTTTGGACAAGGCCCCACTAGAGAGGTGCAGCAGGTAGATTAGTGGGTCCAAGGGGACCGTAACCCCCAGTACATCGGTGACCAACCTCCCTACCACCTCCCAGTAGGGAATAATCCTGTGGCAGGACCAGAATATATGGAAAACCGTGCCCAGTCCTATTTTACACTTTTTTAAAGGGGTATTCCGGCTTTATACATCTAATCCCCTATCCAAAGGATAAATGATAAGATGTATGATCGTAGGGGTCCCACCACTGGGGACCCCCGCGATCTCTGTGCAGCCACGGCATTCTGTGCCGGGCGCCACCTCCAAGACGTGACGTCACGGTCACGCCCCCTCCATTTCATGTCTATGGGAGGGGGCGTGACGGCCGTCACGCCCCCTCTCATAGACATGAATGGAGGGGGTATGGTGTGATGTCACAAGGGGCAAGGCCGAGATCTGCACCGAGACCGCAAGGGTTCCCAGCAGCTGGACCTTGCAATCATACATCTTATCCCCTATCCTTTGGATAGGGGATTAGATGTATAAAGCCGGAATACCCCTTTAAGACTTTTACCAATAATTATTAGATTGTATTCACTGTATAATATTATGTCTATTACATAGCATTATAATAGGCGCTCCACTGATACAGCCTGGCTCATCATGGGATTGTCCATCTGGAGCCTGGAAGCAGATAAGGGGACACTCCAGTGCCACTTTAGCTCATTGGGCAGCTTTAGGCTGTCCAGGCATGCTAGAAGTTGTAGTTTTAAAACAGTTAGAAATACAGTGGTTCGGAAACACTGCTATACCCTATCTCCTCTGCTTGGCTGGTGTGTCCATTTAGCCAAAGGGGACAATCCTGATGATTTCCGCAGTTGACGATCTCCATTAGGTTGTCTTGAGACAATACATTTTTCTGCTGTGGAATCTGCCGAAATCTATTAGATTATTGGTGGACATCACTTGTTTTTTTTTATTGGATTCAGGACAGCTTGAATATCTTTGGAACTTGTTTGGGGCTGCTTATCCACCATCCGGACTATCCTGCGTTGACACCTTTCATCAATTTTTCTCTTTCATCCACGCCCATGGAGATTAGCCACAGTGCCATGGGTTGGAAACTTCTTGTTAATATTGCGCACTGTGGACAAAGACAAATCTAGATCTCTGGAGATGGACTTGTAACCTTGAGATTGTTGATATTTTTCCACAACTTTGGTTCTCAATTCTTTTTGGTTCTCAATTCTCTTCTCCTCTTTCTGTTGTCCATATTTAGTGTGGCACACACAGACACACAATGTAAAGACTAAGTGAACTTCTCTCCTTTTTATCTGCTTTCAGGTGTGATTTTTATACTGCCCACACCTGTTACTTGCCGCAGGTGAGTTTAAAGAAGCATCACATGCTTGAAAAATCTTATTTTTCCACAATTTTGAAAGGGTGCCAATAATTTTGTCCAGCCCATTTTTGGAGTTTGGTGACATTATGTCCAATTTGCTTTTTTTCCTCCCTTTTTTGGTTTAGTTCCAATACACACAAAGGGAATAAACATGAGTGTAGCAAAACCTGTGTTACTGCAATCCTTTTCTGTGAGGAATACTTCATTTTCTAGAAAAATTTCAGGGGTGGCCATGACTGTAATTGGGTCCATCAGGCTTCTGGTAACACAGCAAGCGAAAAACTGTGTGTACCCAGCCCTACATAACAACCTTTGATGATGTTCATACAAGGCTGCACATTGTGTTAAGCCAGAAGAACAGATTTTAAATGAGCTGTAAGCTAAAAATGTTAGAACAATATTTTTGTAGTGAGTTTAAGATGGCACAAATTAATAGGAGAAATCCTTCAAGTTCTTGTTAT
Organism: Hyla sarda; assembly: GCF_029499605.1. NCBI lineage: Eukaryota > Metazoa > Chordata > Amphibia > Anura > Hylidae > Hyla > Hyla sarda. The sequence continues at coordinate 32,595,328 of NC_079190.1, read as the reverse complement.
TGTAGGAACATTCTTGGCTGGCTACGTTTTCTTCCATTTATTAACCATTCCACCTTGGGTACACAGCTTGACGCCATAACAATGTCCAATCCAGGCATAATGGAGTGAGAGAAGATTACGTGGTTCATGCCGCCAGGTGTCACAATGACCAGAACACAAAGACTGGTTCATTTCCATGTTATTACCAAGCTTGGCTTCAATGTATTCAGCCCCTGCTCCGGGGAGAAGCTGAGTTAAGCACGACATCATTTTCTAAAGAAGAAATCAGCTTCTGCTTCATTAAGTCATCCACCTATTAAGATGTTACCGCGTCTTAATGAAGATTTAGAAGGTCAAGTTGCAGAGAAAGATATTTTTTAATAACAGCATGAATGTGAAACCTTTTCATAATAAGGACTAATTCTACGACCCTGTAAATATTCATGACGAAATGACCCCACTCTTTATGTTTGTTTCTTATGAGGATGTATAACTAGAACTGCGGATGAGGTGCAGAAGTCTTCTTCTTGCAAACTCGTGATGCACCTATCTTGTATGTAAACTATGATGTACCTATCTTCATATGGTATCTATCTCCATACCTAACCGTAATGTATCTATCTCCATACCTAACCGTAATGTATCTATCTCCATACCTAACCGTAATGTATCTATCTCCATACCTAACTGTAATGTATCTATCTCCATACCTAACTGTAATGTATCCATCTCCATACCCAACCGTAATGTATCTATCTCCATACCCAACCGTAATGTATCCATCTCCATACCCAACCGTAATGTATCTATCTCCATACCCAACCGTAATGTATCCATCTCCATACCCAACCGTAATGTATCTATCTCCATACCTAACCGTAATGTATCCATCTCCATACCTAACCGTAATATATCTATCTCCATACCTAACCGTAATGTATCCATCTCCATACCTAACTGTAATGTATCTATCTCCATACCTAACCGTAATGTATCTATCTCCATACATAACCGTAATGTATCTATCTCCATACCTAACCGTAATGTATCTATCTCCATACCTAACCGTAATGTATCTATCTCCATACCTAACCGTAATGTATCTATCTCCATACCTAACTGTAATGTATCTATCTCCATACCCAGTGGCGTAGCTATAGAGGTCACAAAGGTTGCCATTGCGACCGGGCCCCTTAGCACAGGGGGCCAGCAGGGCCCTCATGCCACAACATTATACTACAGCTGCAGGTCGGGCCCTCAGGCACAGCCCGACCTGTAGCACCCGGCGTTTGCCTCAAAACCCCTACCCCAGCGCTAACCTCAAAACACCCCCCCCCCCCCCAGCCTGAGCCACAAGCCATAAGCCCTATAATGCGACCAAAGCCCCCGCACCCGACCCCGGTGCCCCGAGTGCACTCTGGCACGCAAGCAGGCTCCTAATTCCTGCAGCAATGGACGCGCTGCAGTGTTGCGCTCTCTAGCTGTGAGCACAGTGCTGCCTCGAACCGGACACCAGCAGCAGTCCTCGGTGCTGATCTAAATGGTGGCCGCAGGTAAGGAGGTGGTGGAGGGAGGAGGAGCAATAGCTGGGGGAGATTCGGGGGGGGGGGGGGGGGGACATGAGATTTGGTGTCCGGGGGGATGGGATATGAGATTTGGGGTCCAGAGGAGGAGAGGGGTAATGCGCTGTGGCTGGTTTTATGAGATTTGGGGTCCAGAGGAGGAGGAGGGGGGGGGGTGATATGAGATTTGGGGTCCGGGGGGGGGGGGGGGGGGGGGATGATATGAGATTTGGGGTCCAGAAGAGGGGGGGGGGGAGGATTTGGGATCTGGAGGCAGAGTGTGTATGAATGATGTGTGTATATGTACTGTATGTATGATGTATGAATGATGTGTGTGAATGAATGATAGATGGGAAAGCAAGATGTATGTATGTATAATGTGTGTAAGCTAGAAGGATATATGTATGATGTGTGGACATTTATTATGGGGTGAGATCTGGAGGCGGTGGGTGTATGTATGATATGCATGTATTATGCATGTGTGGGGGGTCCGGAGGCGGCGTGTGTATGAATGATGTGTGTGTATGTACTGTATGTATGATGTATGAATGATGTGTGTATGTACTGTACGTATGCATGATGTGTGTATGTATGATGTATGAATGATGTGTGTGTATAAATGATAGCTAGCTAGAAGGATGTATGTGTGATGTTTTGGAGATGAATTATGCATAGGGATCTGGAGGCAGCGGGTGTATGTATGATGTATTATATGTATGATGTGTATGTATGTATGTGTAATGCATGTGTTGGGGGGGGGGGGGGTCCGGAGGTGGCGTGTGTATGAATGATGTGTATATGTACTGTATGTATGAATAATGTGTGTGTATGAATGATGTGTGTGTATGAATGATAAATGTGTGTAAGAAATATATATATATATGCATGATGTGTGGGAGAGTACAGCGTATAGCATGGTTGTTTTAGAGGGTTTATATTCAGGGGCTACAGTGTATGGCAGGATTATATTCAGTGGGTACAGTGTGTGGCAGTATTATATTCAGGGGTACAGTGTGTGGCAGTATTATATTCAGGGGCACAGTGTGTCAGGATTATATTCAAAGGGTATAGTATGTGGCAGTATTATATTCAGAGAGCATAGTGTGTGGTAGTATTATATTCAAAGAGTATAGTATGTGGCAGTATTATATTCAGAGAGCATAGTGTGTGGTAGTATTATATTCAGGGGCACAGTGTGCAGCAGTATTATATTCAGGGGCACAGTGTGCAGCAGTATTATATTCAGGGGGTACAGTGGATGGCAGTTTTATATTCAGGGGATAAAGTCCGTGGCAGTATTATATGCAGGAGGTACAGTGGATGGTAGTTTTATATTCAGGGGGTGCAGTTAGTGGCAGTATTATATTCAAGGGGTACAGTGGATGGTAATTTTATATTCAGGGGATACAGTGGGTGGCAGTATTATATTCAGGAGGTACAGTAGGTGGCAGTATTATATTTAGGGGTACAGTGGGTGGCAGTGTTATATGCAGGAGTAACAGTGGATGGTAGTTTTATATTCAGGGGTGCAGTGGGTGGCAATATTATATGCAGGAGGTACAGTGGATGGTAGTTTTATATTCAGGGGGTGCAGTGGATGGCAGTATTATATTCAAGGGGTACAGTGGATGGTAGTTTTATATTCACTGGATACAGTGGGTGGAAGTATTATATTCAGGGGGTACATTAGGTGGCAGTGTTATATTCAGGGGGTACAGTGGGTGGCAGTATTATATGCAGGAGGTACAGTGGATGGTAGTTTTATATTCAGGGGTGCAGTGGGTGGCATTATATGCAGGAGGTACAGTCGATGGTAGTTTTATATTCACGGGATACAGAGGGTGGCAGTATTGTATACAGTGGGTACATTAGGTGGCATTATTATATTCAGGGGGTACAGTGGATGGCAGTATTATATTCAGGGGGTACAGTGGGTGGCAGTATTATATTCAGGGGGTACAGTGGGTGGCAGTATTATATTCAGGGGTTACAGTGGGTGGCAGTATTATATTCAGGGGGTACAGTGGGTGGCAGTATTATATTCAGGGGGTACAGTGGGTGGCAGTATTATATTCAGGGGGTACAGTGGATGGTAGCTTTATATTCAGGGGATACAGTGGGTGGCAGTATTATATTCTGGGGGTACAGTAGGTGGCAGTATTATATTCAGGGGATACAGTGGGTGGCAGTATTATATTTCAGGGGGTACAGTATTTAGCAGAATAATAATGATTATTGTCTTCATACAGAGGATGAGGATCTACTGACAAAGTGGGAACCTATAGTGTCCGGGCGTCAGACTATGCTGAGAAGATGGAGCTGGAAGACGTCCTCACGTCTGGACCAGATAAAGAAGAAAAGAAAAGACAACAGAGAAGACGTCACTCAGGTGACTGATCTCATTGTGTTTTCTCCTGACTGTCCCATCAGAGCTGGAGTCAGTTGTAAGTTCCACAGTGATGATGGGTGATGCTGTACCCTAATCTGAGGCTCTCCAGCTGTTGCAAAACTACAACTCCTATAATGCCTGAGGCTCTCCAGACATGTTGGGAGTTGTAGCTTTACAACAGCTGATTGGTGATTGGTGGGGGTCCCAGCAGTTGGACCCCCAATAGAAAAATGGGCTGCTTATTCTTCAATGCCTGTTTTGTCTGTCTGTCCCTTCATGTTAGTCAGGAGAATACACAATGATATAAGTGACTGTGTCCCATCAGTGCTGTAGTCACTGATATCTTTGTGCGGCCAAGTAAGGGGTCGTCCGGGATTGGGGAAGCAGGTCGTCAGATGGTAGGGGGGCCTAGGGCAATTTTTTGCACCAGGGCCCTGTGGTTTCTAGCTACGCCCCTGTCCATACCTAACTGTAATGTATCTATCTCCATACCTAAACTGTAATGTAACTATCTCCATTCCTAAACTGTGATGTACCTTAAACTGTGTGTGTATACTTAAACTGTGATATACTGGTGCCATAAAGTTAAACAGATTTGTAAATGACTTCTATTTAAAAATCTTAATCCTTCCAGTACTTATCAGCTGCTGTATGCCCCACAGGAAGTTGTGTAGTTCTTTTCTGTCTGATCACAGTGCTCTCTGCTGACACCTCTGTCCATGTCAGGAACTGTCCAGAGTAGGAGCAAATCCCCAAAGAAAATCTCTCCTGCACTGGATAGTTCCTGAAAAGGACAGATGTGTCAGCAGAGAGCACTGTGGTAAGACAGAAAAGAACTACACAACTTCCTGTGGGGCATACAGCCGCTGATAAGTACTGGAAGGATTAGAAATCTAGTAACTTACAGATCTAGCACCAGCTTGTTGAGTACCCCTTTAAGGAGTATGCTTTCAATCGAGCTTGATAACAAAAACCTAAAGCTTCTGTGACCACAGCACCAACTTTCTGGTCACCATCTCACTTCAATTCTATAAAGAGCAATGACAAGAGCCCAACAAACAAGGTGACCTGTAGACATCGGCTGTCCGGGCATGCTGGGAGTTGTAGTTTGGCAACAGCTGGAGGCTTCCTGGTTGGAAAACATTGAATCTTGTGCCATTGTAATGCATTTAATGGGGAGACAATAACTTGTAAACCACTGACTACATTCAGCATTTTATATACTCTTTTATGCACAAGCACATGTATGTATATTACAGACGTGCATATTTAGCCCATGTTTATTGAATTATCCCATATACTGGGGAGAAACCCAAATACGAGAAACGTTTACAGCCAATGAAATATTGATAGTGACGACATTGATTACGCCGGTTTTATTTAAGCATCAATTTTTAACTACTAGGGACCTGCATCACTGTTGAAGTGGTGACGCTTCTCCTCGCTCAGAACTCTGTATGTATAATTTATCAGCCGTGTAATGGACTGCGCAAATGTTTAAAATCTTGGAGCTGCGCTGTTGTATTTTTGTTACAGAAAAGTGAGAATGTGACTCTTATAAAGAGACTTTAACTATCAGAGGTGAATCCAGCAAAGAAAACGGCGCATCAGAAATAGATGGTTGGGGATGTTCATGCCGTTCCCAAATGATGGTGCAAATGACGGTTTTGTTAGATTAACCCTTCAGAGTAATGACAATGTGACTGTATTGCTTTCATTACTGTTATTGAACCACTGAGAGCCCCCTCTAAGGTTCACAGCTATTTATTACTCTCACCATTTCATGGAGTACTCCTGGTAAACCGCCCCTGTCTGGACTGTTTTCCAGGAGTACTCACAGTTACTTCCTCCCTTAGTTATCTGGCTTTTCAAAGCACAGCACAAAACATACTCCTCTTTGCACTTTTACCATGACATAAAGGGCATCTGTGTGTGTGTGTGTGTGGGGTTAAAGTGGTACTCCGCTGCTCAGCGTTTGGAACAAACTGTTCCGAACACTGGAGCCGGCGTCGGGAGCTCGTGATGTCATAGCTCCGCTCCCTCATGACATCACGCCCCGCCTCCTCAATGCAAGTCTATGGGAGGGGACGTGGCAGCCGTCAAGCCCCCTCCCATAGACTTGCATTGAGGGGGTGGGGCGTGACATCATGAGGGGGCGGGGCTATGACATCACAAGCTCCCGGTGCCGACTCCAGCGCTCAGAACAGTTTGTTCCAAACGATGAGCAGTGGAGTACCACTTTTATGATGCACTAGCTTTGCAAAATGCCATGTAAACAGAAAGAAACAGTAGCAACATAACAAGGAAGGGGTTACACTAAGTACTGAACTTCTGCTGCGGAAATGAGGGTGAAGCCTTGATTTAACTTTCAGACAGCGCTTTGATCCTTCTTTAATAGGTAGAAATGCTCACAGATTGCAGGTACACAGTACAGACTCTCTTTCTCTCTCTCTCCCCCTACAATAAGTTCAAACACTTCCTGTGCTATGTCCTGGTTTCTCTATAACTAGAGATGGCATATGAGGTTGAGATATAAGGATGAGATATGAGGTTGTGATATGAGGAAAAGATATGGTGGGGATATGAGGACAGTACATAAAGATGAGATATGAGGTCCGGATATAAGGATGAGATATAAGGTCCGGATATAAGGATGAGATATGAGGTCCGGATATAAGGATGAGACATGAGGTCCGGATATAAGGATGAGATATTAGGTCCGGATATAAGGATGAGATATAAGGTCCGGATATAAGGATGAGATATGAGGTCCGGATATAAGGATGAGACATGAGGTCCGGATATAAGGATGAGATATGAGGTCCGGATATAAGGATGAGATATAAGGTCCAGATATAAGGATGAGATATAAGGTCCGGATATAAGGATGAGATATGAGGTCCGGATATAAGGATGAGATATGAGGTCCGGATATAAGGATGAGACATGAGGTCCGGATATAAGGATGAGATATGAGGTCCGGATATAAGGATGAGATATAAGGTCCAGATATAAGGATGAGATATAAGGTCCGGATATAAGGATGAGATATGAGGTCCGGATATAAGGATAAGATATAAGGTCCGGATATAAGGATGAGATATGAGGTCCGGATATAAGGATGAGATATAAGGTCCGGATATAAGGATGAAATATGAGGTCCGGATATAAGGATGAGATACGAGGTCCGGATATAAGGATGAGATATGTGGTCCGGATATAAGGATGAGATATGACCTCAGATTATGAGAACGAGAGAGTCATTGTTGCTTTTCTTCTGCCAAAAGGTTTAAGTAGGAAGACCAGGCAATGCTGGGTATTCTGCTAGTAAATTATATAAATATTACTGTGACTAATGCAAAACTATTCATATGCCCTGAAAGATAGAGATATTTTATATTATTTTGCTTGAGTTTACAAACCAAGAGGCAGATAAGTCCTATTCCCAGCATTCCCCATACAAACTTACACCGTTACCTTACCTTGGCTGTTGTGGTACTTTTTATTTTATTCTCTACAGAGCACGTCCCATATAAAGGCATTGCAGGTAAAAAGCAAAATATTCATTGCACTGAGATGAAAAATAAATAGTCTTGACAGCCATTATTCCAGCTAACCTATAGACAGTCCGGCAGCGCGCCAGAACTATTGGGCAAAGCAGCAGGGTGCTGGGCTGCATAAAGTACAAGCTGCGGGAAGCAAGTGTTTATTGTGCTACTTTATACATTATTACTAAGACCTCTGTTATGCCTCCACCCGGGGAGATTTTACATAGCAACCTTTAAAAAAAAAAAAAAAGTTATGAACTCCTTCTACCTTTTACAAAAAGCTGATGTCTACCATTCCAACACTACAAATTACACATCTGCTGGAATTATCCCAATGAATTAAAATATGGCAACTGGCACCACAAGAGATCCCATATGTGCCTGACCCAGTAAATATTCTTACACATCACATCTATATTGACTATAGATTCACTTTGTAAAGTAGCTTATAGCTGCACTCTGGGATTTTTTTTCTTATATAGTGCAGAATAGGCTATTAGAGAATAATGAAACGGTTCTTGTTTATCTTTGTGCTTACCTGTTTTAGCTGATGTGGCAGGCATAATTTAGACTCTATTTTGCATGTAAATTAAGCACAAAAGTGATTCCTTAATAATGTCTACATTTCCCATGAATCCTCAGGCTTACGGCATTGTGTTTGATCACTGCAACTGGACATCTAATAAGGCTGCTAGTGCTGAAGGTCACCCAGGTTAACAGAATAGACTGATAAGTTGGTTAGTGTCAGTTCCCACTACATGCAGTTTTGATGCAGTCTTCTTATTCAAAGTGTGTTTTTAGAAAGATATTGGCATATTAGGGCAAATTTGATTTGACCTAATATCACAATTGAGATGTTTTATGAAGATTTTAAAGAGTACCTCTCATGATCTTGTTAAATGTTATAATCCTCCCAGTTCACTGCCCCATCATGATAAACCACCCCCCCCTGCTTTTATTTTTATTATTTTTTAGTTTTCTACCTTGATATTGCTCTGAATTTTCTGCTCAGTCAGATTCACGGACTGGGAAGGGGCGTTCCCCAGCAGGTGTGACATCAACTGAAGCCAAACAGGGGAGAACTTCCTCCCTCACTCTGCTACACAAAGCCCAGAGCAGTTCAGTGTGAGATGAGCTATGATTGGATAAGGCTGCACACATCCCCCCCCCTCAGCATTTCCTGCTTTTGGACTTCTGCCAGGCCAGCAGGAGTCCAAAGTCTGTGCAAAAGAAGGGGGGGAAATGTGCTCTGGACAAGTAGGGAGACACCTAGTGGCAGCTTTTTTAAACACAAATGAAACATAGAAAACTTCATTCTTTTTTCAAACAAAGTACATTAGAAAGATTTTTTATTTACCATAAGGAGTGCAAGAGCAAAAACCAGTTTTTATGAGAGTGACCATTTAAGTATTTTTACTTTATTTTTCACACGTTTTAACTGCATTTTGGCTGTTTTTGCGGCAGTTTTCCAGAACTGCGGTCAAAACAAATAGAGCTGGTGGGGAAGTGTATAACTACTATATATCCTGAACCCATAGAGATAGCAGCAGTATACAGATGGAACTGGAAGTGAGGTGTATGACTACTATATATCCTGATCCTATAGAGATAACAGCAGTATACAAATAAAGCTGGAGGGGAGGTGTATGACTACTATAAATCCTGATCCCATAGAGGTAGCTGCAGCAGTATACAGATAAAGCTGGATGAAAGGTGTATAATTACTATATATATATATATATATATACTGATCTCATAGAGATAGCAGCAGTATACAGACAAAGCTGGAGGGTAAATAGTATAAATACTATATATCCGGGTCCCATAGAGATAGCAGCAGCAGTATACAAATAGAGCTGGGAGGAGTGTGGAGGGGTTTGGGAGCTAGTAGGTGCAATGTAATAGGTGATGATCTTGTAGTTCACAGAAAGTCAGCTCACCCCGGACTGACTTCCTTTTGACACATTTAGTAAGAGGGTCATAGTGATGATCACATGACCAAATTAGAGTAATGAATCCTAAAGCTGCAGCTGTGCAGGAAAAAAGAAATGGCAAAGTACAGCTAGTAAAGGTGAGAGTGCATAATATAGACAAAGAAACCCTCAAAAACCCCAGTGCTTCTTTTAAAGGGGTATTCAGAGTTTAAAGAACTTAGATGTGTCAGATCGTGGGAGGAATCCAACCACTGGGACCCTTGCAATCTCGAGAACAGGCCCTGACTACTTTATTTAGAACAGAAGGGCGAATCACAAATGCGCGCCGCCGCTCCATTTAATGTCTTTGGTACTTTCAAAGGAAGCCAAGCGCTGTACTCCGCTATCTCCGTCAACTCCATAGACAATGAATGGAGCGGCACCACAGAGTCTTAGGATTAAAACTTCTATGCAGATATATGTGTTTCCATAGTAACAGACTACAAGCAAATCCTGTGTGTAGTCTGATCCTACAGTCATGTGTTACTGCACTCCCTTTGGCCCTTCTTCCCAATCTAGAATCTGTATGGCCTATTCTGTATGGTGGTTAAGAGGCTACGCAGTCAGTGCAGCCTCTGGAGACCGGCACTTTCCTCACTCCCTTTCCAGAAGGACTGCAGAAGTGTCTTCAGACCCCAAATTCCAGTTTTAAAGGGGTACTTCGCTGCTAAGGAGCCGGCGCTGGGGGCCCCCTCCCATAGACTTGCATTGTGGAGGCGGGGCCGTGATGTCACAAGCCCCCGATGCCGGCTCTAAGTGTTTGTAACATTTTGTTCTGAACGGTGAGCATCGGAGTACCCCTTTAACTCTTCATAAGGGCAACTTATACTATATAGGCAAAGTAGTATAGACAAATTCAGAGAGCACAGTCAGACTGCTAAAATGTATCCAACATATACGTATGCCAATCACCTAATGAACAGAAAAGCCTGCCGGTAACTGGAATGATAGCTACTGCGGGGTGCTAAGCTGCAAAGGCTAAAGCAAAAATCCAAAATATCGTAAAAGAATGAGAGCTTGCACTCACTGCTCCTGTAGACTTTATCTTGCGGGCGATCCGTTCCGGCAGGGAGACTTCATTGAAGCGGGTTGCTCAGAGGCTAACAGCCGTTTTCGCACAGTAGGTGTGTGCTTCTTCCGGCCTCTTGAGGCCGGAAGAAGCACACACCTACTGTGCGAAAACGGCTGTTAGCCTCTGAGCATCCCGCATCAATTAAGTCTCCCTGCCGGAACGGATGGCCCGCACGATAAAGTCTACAGGAGCGGTGAGTTCAAGCTCTCATTCTTCTACAATATTTTATACTATATAGGGTTTATATATATACTGAAAAGTCAATATTTATTAGCATAATCCAATGGATAATTTAGTCAAAGCCACTAATGGCAAATCCGTAGGACAGAATGTCTCTGTCCATTAGGAGTATTTCCAACACAGAAATTAGGCATGACATAGCACTAGACCAGGGTCTATGTTCTAGAACCCCAGTACAACCTAAAATTTTCTCCTGCAAAGCATTGCAACAGAGACCTATTACTATGTTGGAAAATCCCATCACAAAGATTCAACACGTTCAACTGCCCCCACGTCCTAGCATGTGTTAGTTTTCCCATGCCAAACATACCATTTTTATTAAATCTTGTGTTGTTATACTATCAAAAATAAAGGTCATTTTGTGTCCCAATGGGTTGGAGACTAGTGGTCGGCTCTTCCCCTCTACCCCTCTCTACACTAAATCTTCCTGTCGACAGGAGCCCTTTGTTTTGTCCACACATGCGCCGTCAATGAGGACAGTCACTAGAGGGAAGACGAGACCTCTCTGCCTCTAGTGTCTGTAAAGTTTACAGCGACTGCGCGGACAGAACACACACAGGGCTCGTCTTCAGGAGAGCTCTGTGTGTTAATCAGAGCGGCAAGATTGGAGGGGTATTCCAGTAAAAAAACATTTTTTTCATATCAACTGGCTCCAGAAAGTTAAACAGATTTGCAAATGACTTCTATTAAAAAATCTTAATCCTACCAGTACTTATGAGCTGCTGAAGTTGAGTTGTTCTTTTCTGTCTGACCACAGTGCTCTCTGCTGACACCTCTGTTCATCTCAGGAACTGTCCAGAGTAGGAGCAAATCCCCATAGCAAGCCTGTCCTACTCTGGACGGTTCCTGAGACAGACAGAGATGTCAGCAGAGAGCACTGTGGTCAGACAGAAAAGAACAACTCAACTTCAGCAGCTGATAAGTACTGGAAGGATTAAGATTTTTTTAATAGAAGTAATTTACAAATCTGTTTACTTTCTGGAGCCAGTTGATATATATAAAAAAATGTTTTTTTTACTGGAATACCCCTTTAGGGTCTATTCACACGTACAGTATTCTGCACAGATTTGATGCGCAGGATTTTCTGCTGCAGATCTCAATGTAAACTGAACACAGCTTGAAATCCTGCGCATCAAATCTGCGCAGAATACTGTACGTGTGAATAGACCCTTAAGTTCAGAGAGGCTTTGCGGCCCAGAGGAACAGCGGACCCCTGCCATATCTCTCCGACCCAGTAGGACACAGAATAAACATTGTTCTTGATAGAATAAAGACACAATATTTCATAAAAAGGTATATTTGGAATGGGGACACCCACCCTTGCTAGGTTATGGGGGGTTGTATGTGTGGAATCTGTGACATATGCTCTTTAATGATTTTGTTCCTTTCTTTCACATTAGATATACCTTTATATAGTGTGAGTGAGTATATACCTGTTTTTTTATCCTTAACATGAGCCATGGTCTGTCTGATGGCGAGTCCCAAATCTTGTAAGTTACGTACAGGTCGCCGTCCCCTTTCTGCAATGACATGTTGACCTTCTCCAGCTGACAACTTATCTAAAAAATAAGCAAAAAAAAGTACAGAAAAGAGAAGAAGGACAATTATTGTCTCTGATCTGATTCACTGGGCTATGTGAGATATGAATACATATATCAATGCAATGTTATCTTTAGTTCTTTTCAATAAATTTGCTATAATTTCATTTCTAATTTCCTGTTATTTATATTCTCCTAGAGGAATATTGTTGGGATATTGCATGCGGAGTGTACAATGATTTTTTATTATTTATTGTAGCACAAGGCTGCAGCATAACAAAAAGGTGAGAGGGTCTGAAGACTTTCTGAATGCATCGTAAAAAGGACATGCACTTCGCCAATACCCTAACCCTTAAAGAGCATTTGTAGTGCTCAGAACTTGACTCCTATCTTATAGATCACGGGGGTCCGAGCGCTGGGACCCCCGCGATCTCCTAGATAGGGCCGCGGCAATGTACAGGAAAGGGGGTGTCCTGTCCTAGCTGGCACGCCCCCTCTATGAGCCCCATAGAGATACATGGAGGGGGCGTGCGTTGCTTTCTGCTAGGGACAACACAGTCCCAGACTGCCACGGCCCCATACAGATCGCGAGGGGCCTCAGCGCTCAGACCCCTCGCAATCTATAACTTATCCCCTATCCAAAGTTATAAGCACTACAGATCTCCTTTAAGGACGCAGAGATTTTTTTATTTACGCACTTTGGTTTTTTCCCACTCACCCATTAAAAGCTATAGCCCTTAAAGGGGTTATCCAGGAAAAAACTTTTTTTTTATATATCAACTGGCTCCACAAAGTTAAACAGATTTGTAAATTACTCCTATTAAAAAATCTTAATCCTTTCAGTACTTATGAGTTTCTGAAGTTAAGGTTGCTCTTTTCTGTTTAAGTGCTCTCTGATGACACTTGTCTCCCCAGTTTAGAAGAGGTTTGCTATGGGGATTTGCTTCTAAACTGGGCGGTTCCCAAGACAGGTGTCATCAGAGAGCAGTTAGGCGGAAAAGAACAACCTTAACTTCAGAAGCTCATAAGTACTGAAAGGATTTAGATTTTTTAATAGAAGTAATTTACAAATCTGTTTAACTCTCTGGAGCCAGTTGATATATAAAAAAAAGTTTTTTTTATTGGATAACCCCTTTAACCTCTTAAGGACCAATGACGTTGTGGAACGTCATGGCACCCTGGGCTTTAAGGACCAATGACGTTCCACAACGTCATGGCATTTTCCGGTCTCTGCCGCTCGCCGGGCAGAGATTGGAACTGGATGCCTGCTGAAATCCTTCAGCAGGCATCCAGGGCAAACGCCGAGGGGGGCCATGTAGGCCCCCCATGTCGGCGATCGCCGCAAATCGCAAGGGAAATCGCCCTTGCGATCTGCGGCGATACCGGGCTGATCGGGTCTCTGGGACCCGACCGTCCGGTAATTTCGCATGATCCCGGCTGTCACAGACAGCCAGGACCATGCTGGAGCCTAGGAGCGAGGTGGCAAGCCTGCCACCTCCTCCGATCCCCCTGCGATCTGTCGGTTAGTTAACCGACCAATCGCAGGAGGGGGGGCGGTTACTTCCTCCCGTCCTGCCCTGCCCCTTGAAGTCCGGAGAGGACGGAAGGAAGACCGGAGGACGCGGCGGGGGACGGGGGAGTGCTGGGGACCGGCCCCGGTACTTACCTCGTCCCTGAAGACCCGGATCCCGGCGAGGAAGATGAGTAGATCTTCAGCCGCGGTCGGGCCCTTTACAGCAATGCACGTCGCCGTAAAGCGACATGCATTGCTGTCACGATGCCGGCTGGCAGGTAGTGGATCCTCTGTGCCAGAGAGGGATGGCGAGGACCGCGCTAGTGGACCGGTTCTAAGCCACTACAGGTTTTCACCAGAGCCCGCCGCAAAGCGGGATGGTCTTGCTGCGGCGGTAGTGACCAGGTCGTATCCACTAGCAACGGCTCACCTCTCTGACTGCTGAAGATAGGCGAGGTACAAGGGAGTAGGCAGAAGCAAGGTCGGACGTAGCAGAAGGTCGGGGGCAGGCGGCAAGGATCGTAGTCAGGGGCAACGGCAGGAGGTCAGGAACACGGGCTAGGAACAAACAAGGGAACGCTTTCACTAGGCACAAGTGCAACAAGATCCGGCAAGGGAGTGCAGGGGAAGTGAGGTGATATAGGGAAGTGCACAGGTGGAAGCCAATTAAGCTAATTGGAAGATTGGGCCAGGCACCATGATAGGTGCACTGGCCCTTTAAATCGCAGAGACCCGGCGCGCGCGCGCCCTAGGGAGCGGGGCCGCGCGCGCCGGGACAGGACCGACGGAGAGCGAGTCAGGTACGGGGGCCGGGGTGCGCATCGCGAGCGGGCGCCACCCGCATCGCGAATCGCATCCCGGCTGGAGGCGGGACCGCAGCGCACCCGGTCAGTGGATCTGACCGGGGCGCTGCAGCAACGAGGATGAGGCGAGCGCTCCGGGGAGGAACGGGGACCCGGAGCGCTCGGCGTAACAGTACCCCCCCCCTTGGGTCTCCCCCTCTTCTTGGGGCCAAAGAACCTGAGGAAAAAAAAGTCAATTTTTCCGTGATGAGGTCCGATGCACATTAGGAGGGGTTCTGTGCGGAAACGCATGAGACAGTCCAATCTTTCATTGTTAATACAATAGATGTAGAGGGGTCTGGCGAGACTGGTCACAGGGACGTAGAACCTGTTGATAAGAGAGGCCAAAAAAATTTTTCCTGCAGATCCGGAATCCAAGAAGACCATAGTAGAGAAGGAGAAGGTAGAGGCAGATATCCGCACAGGCACAGTAAGGCGTGGAGAAGCAGAGTTGACATCAAGAACTGTGTCACCTTTGTGCGGAGTCAGCGTACGTCTTTCCAGGCGGGGAGGACGGATAGGACAATCCTTCAGGAAGTGTTCGGTACCGGCATAGTACAGGCAAAGATTCTCCATGCGGCGTCGTGTCCTCTCTTGAGGTGTCAAGCGAGACCGGTCAACTTGCATAGCCTCCGCGGCGGGAAGCACAGGAACGGATTGCAGAGGACCAGAGGAGAGAGGAGCCGGGGAGAAAAAACGCCTCGTGCGAACAAAGTCCATATCCAGGCGGAGCTCCAGACGCCATCCGGAAGAACGCATGTCAATGCGAGTGGCAAGATGAATGAGTTCATGCAGGTTAACAGGAGTTTCTCGTGCGGCCAGAACATCTTTAATGTTGCTGGATAGGCCTTTTTTAAAGGTCGCGCAGAGAATCTCACTATTCCAGGACAACTCGGAAGCAAGAGCACGGAACTGAATGGCGTACTCGCCAACGGAAGAAACACCCTGGACCAGGTTCAGCAGGGCAGTCTTGGCAGAAGAGGCTCGGGCAGGCTCCTCGAAGACACCACGGACCTCAGCGAAGTAGGACTGGACTGTGGCTGTGGCAGGATCATTGCGGAGCCCATCAAATTTGTCCGGCAGGGACAAGCAGGGGTTAGGAGCGGCCGGTTGCTGCGGAGGAGTTGCAGGAGCCGGCGGAGGAGATGGTTGTTGCAGCTGTAGCTGTGACTGAATTTGCTGTATCTGTGACTGAAGATGCAGTGTCACGGAGGTCAAGTATGCCAGCTGTTGATTTCGTTGGGCGATCTTTAGGGCTTGCTGGGCGACCAGTGTAGGGAGGTCGGTGACAACTGGCAGAGGAACTTCAGCGGGATCCATGGCCGGATCTACTGTCACGATGCCGGCTGGCAGGTAGTGGATCCTCTGTGCCAGAGAGGGATGGCGAGGACCGCGCTAGTGGACCGGTTCTAAGCCACTACAGGTTTTCACCAGAGCCCGCCGCAAAGCGGGATGGTCTTGCTGCGGCGGTAGTGACCAGGTCGTATCCACTAGCAACGGCTCACCTCTCTGACTGCTGAAGATAGGCGAGGTACAAGGGAGTAGGCAGAAGCAAGGTCGGACGTAGCAGAAGGTCGGGGGCAGGCGGCAAGGATCGTAGTCAGGGGCAACGGCAGGAGGTCAGGAACACGGGCTAGGAACAAACAAGGGAACGCTTTCACTAGGCACAAGTGCAACAAGATCCGGCAAGGGAGTGCAGGGGAAGTGAGGTGATATAGGGAAGTGCACAGGTGGAAGCTAATTAAGCTAATTGGAAGATTGGGCCAGGCACCATCATAGGTGCACTGGCCCTTTAAATCGCAGAGACCCGGCGCGCGCGCGCCCTAGGGAGCGGGGCCGCGCGCGCCGGGACAGGACCGACGGAGAGCGAGTCAGGTACGGGGGCCGGGGTGCGCATCGCGAGCGGGCGCCACCCGCATCGCGAATCGCATCCCGGCTGGAGGCGGGACCGCAGCGCACCCGGTCAGTGGATCTGACCGGGGCGCTGCAGCAACGAGGATGAGGCGAGCGCTCCGGGGAGGAACGGGGACCCGGAGCGCTCGCGTAACAATTGCTGTAAAGGGACCCTGTAAACTACAACTCCCAGCATGCCCAGACAGCCCTTGGCGTCTGGGCATGCTGGGAGTTGCAGTTTTGCAACATCTGGAGGTCCACAGTTTGGAGACCACTGTGCCCTTCCAGATGTTGCAAAACTACACATCCTCAGCATGCCCTTACTGTCCAGGCATGCTGGGAGTTGTAGTTCTGCAACATCTGGCCCTTCAGATGTTGCAGAACTACAACTCCCAGCATGCCTGGACAGTTTTGGCATACTGGGAGTTGTAGTTTTGCAACATCTGGAAGGGCACAGATTGGGAACCACTGTATTAGTGGTCTGCAAACTGTAGTCCTCCAGATGTTGCAAAACTACAACTCCAAGCATGCTGGGAGTTGTAGTTCGGCAACATCTAGCTCTAAAGATGTTGCCGAACTACTACTCCCAGCATGCCTGAGAATGCTGGGAGTTGTGGTTTTGCAACAACAGGAGGCACACTGGTTGGGAAACATTGTCTGTTTCCTAACTCAGTGTTTCCCAACCCGTGTGCCTCCAGCTGTTGCAAAACTATAACTACCAACATGCACTGATGGACTGTGCATGCTGGGAGTTGTAGTTTTGCAACAGCTGGAGGTCCCCCCCCCCACTGTGAATGTACAGGATACATTCACATGGGCAGGGGGCTTACAGTGAGTTTCAGGCTGCAAGTTTGCGATGCAGCAAATTTTGCGCGGCAGCTCAAACTCGCTGTAATCCCCCGCCCATGTGACTGTACCCTAAAAACACTACACTACACTAACACAAAATAAAATAAAAAGTAAAAAAACACTACATATACACATACCCCTACACAGCCCCCCTCCCCTCCCCAATAAAAATGAAAGCGTTTGGTACGCCACAGTTTCCAAAATGGAGCCTCCAGCTGTTGCAAAACAACAACTCCCAGTATTGCCGGACAGCCGTTGACTGTCCAAGCATGCTGGGAGTTTTGCAACAGCTGGAGGCACCCTGTTTGGGAATCACTGGCGTAGAATACCCCTATGTCCACCCCTATGCAAGTCCCTAATTTAGGCCTCAAATGCGCATGGCGCTCTCACTTTGGAGCCCTGTCGTATTTCAAGGCAACAGTTTAGGGCCACATATGGGGTATCGCCGTACTCGGGAGAAATTTCTTAACAAATTTTGGGGGGCTTTTTCTCCTTTCACCCCTCATGAAAAGGTGAAGTTGGGGGTCTACACCAGCATGTTAGTGTAAAAAAAAATTTTTTTTACACTAACATGCTGGTGTTGCCCTATACTTTTCATTTTGACAAGAGGTAAAAGGGAAAAACGCCCCCCAAAATTTGTAATGCAATTTCTCCCGACTACGGAGATACCACATATGTGGGCGCAAAGTGTCCTGGGGGCGCACAACAAGGCCCAGAAGGGAGAGTGCACCATGTACATTTGAGGTGATTTGCACAGGGGTGGCTGATTGTTACAGCGGTTTTGACAAACGCAAAAAAAACAAAACCTCACATGTGACCCCATTTCGGAAACTACACCCCTCACGGAATGTAATGAGGGGTGCAGTGAGAATTTATCCCCCACTGGTGTCTGACAGATCTTTGGAACAGTGGGCTGCGCAAATAAAAGATTTTGTACAGCCCACTGTTCCAAAGATCTGACAGACACCAGTGGGGGGTAAATGCTCACTGTACCCCTTGTTACGTTCCTCAAGGGGTTTAGTTTCCAAAATGATATGCCATGTGGGGGTTATTTTTCTGTCCTGGCACCATAGGGGCTTCCTAAATGCGACATGCCCCCCGAGCAAAATTTGCTCTCAAAAAGCCAAATATGACTCCCTCTTTTCTGAGCATTGTAGTTTGCCTGTAGTGCGCTTCAGGTCAATTTATAGGGTACCTCCATACTCAGAAGAGATGGAGTTACAAATTTTGGGGGGTATTTTCTGCTATTAACCCTTGCAAAAATGTGAAATTTGGGGGGGAAACACACATTTTAGTGAAATTTTTTTTTTTTTTTTACATATGCAAAAGTCGTGAAACACCTGTGGGGTATTAAGGCTCACTTTATTCCTTGTTACGTTCCTCAAGGGGTCTAGTTTCCAAAATGGTATGCCATGTGGGTATTTTTTCCTGTTCTGGCACCATAGGGGCTTCCTAAATGCAACATGCCCCCCAAAAACCATTTCAGAAAAACGTACTCTCCAAAATCCCCTCGTCGCTCCTTCGCTTCTGAGCCCTCTACTGTGCCCGCCGAACACTTTACATAGACATATGAGGTATGTGCTTACTCGAGAGAAATTGGGCTACAAATATAAGTATACATTTTCTCCTTTTACCTCTTGTAAAAATTCAAAAATTGGGTCTACAAGAACATGCAAGTGTAAAAAATGAAGATTGTGAATTTTCTCCTTCACTTTGCTGCTATTCCTGTGAAACACCTAAAGGGTTAAAACGCTGACTGAATGTCATTTTGAATACTTTGGGGGGTGCAGTTTTTATAATGGGGTCATTTATGGGGTATTTCTAATATGAAGACCCTTCAAATCCACTTCAAACCTGAACTGGTTCCTGAAAAATTGTGATTTTGGAAATTTTGTGAAAAATTGGAAAATTGCTGCTGAACTTTGAAGCCCTCTGGTGTCTTCCAAAAGTAAAAAATCGTAAATTTTATGATGGAAACATAAAGTAGACATATTGTATATGTGAATAAAAAAAAATAATTATTTGGAATATCCATTTTCCTTACAAGCAAAGAGCTTCAAAGTTAGAAAAATGCAAAATTTTCAATTTTTTCATAAAATTTGGGAATTTTTCACTAAGAAACGATGCAAGTATCGACAAAATTTTACCAATAACATAAAGTAGAATATGTCACGAAAAAACAATCTTGGAATCAGAATGATAGGTAAAAGCGTCTTAGAGTTATTAATGCTTAAAGTGACAGTGGTCAGATGTTCAAAAAACGCTCTGGTCCTAAGGTGTAAAATGGCCTGGTCCTTAAGGGGTTAAAGTGCAACTGTCATGAAGTTTGGGCCATATCACCTAACCACAGTGGGGGAGATTTATCAAAACATAAAGTTGCTGAGTTGCCAATAGCAACCAATCAGATTACTTCTTTCCTTTTTGAAAAGGCCTCTGAAAATGAAAGAAGCGATCTGATTGGTTGCTATGGGCAACTCAGCAACTTTTCCTCTGGACCGGTTTTGGTAAATTTCCCCTTGTGTGTGTATTGTGCGTATATTATGTATTCAACATTACTTTTATCGTTTTAATTGCAGCTTTTATGACCCCCAAAAATGCATTTCTGTGCAGCCACCAACAGTTGGATAGCCGTGGCCAGGGGTTCACTATACCCTGCGGCCACCAAGCCTATCCCCAATACACCAGTGAATGGCACACAGGTCTCAGCGCATACTCCCCTTATCTTCTTCATGTGTGCCGACTTGAATTCTCAAAGCAAGCACTCGCTCGCCCCCAATGTCTGCCATCTCGGCGCGCCTATGCACTGCTAGAGGCAGAGAGTCTCTGTATAGGCGCACGGAGGTTGCCTACATCGGGAGCGATTTAAACAAAAAGGCCATTTTGTAACTGTAGTGGGCTTCCATTTCTACCCAGTGCACTTTCCGGTAATAATGACAGGTATCCTTATTCTTTAGGTCCATATGGTTACAATAATGCATAATTTATATAGGTTTTATTTTGTTTTACTATTTAAAAAAAAAATGTTTTACTTTTTGTACGAAAATGAGTATAGTCATGGCCATAAATGTTCGCACCCCTGAAATTTTTCAAGAAAATGAATGAAGAATTTCTCACAGAAAGGATTGCAGTAACACATTTTGCTATACACATGTTTATTCCCTTTGTGTGTATTGGAACTAAACCAAAAAATTGGAGGAAAAAAAGCTAATTGGTCATAATGTCACCAAACTCCACAAATGGTCTGGACATAATTATTGGCACCCTTTCAAAATTGTGTAAATATAAGATTGTTTCAAGCATGTGATGCTCCTTTAAACTCACCTGGTGCAAGTAACAGGTGTGGGCAATAAAAAAATCACACCTGAAAGCAGATAAAAAGGAGAGAAGTTGTGTGTCTGTGTGTGCCACACTAAGCATGGACAACAGAAAGAGGAGAAGAGAACTGTCTGAGGACTTGAGAACCAAAATTGTGGAAAAATATCAACAATCTCAAGGTTACAAGTCCATCTCAAGGTTACTGTTTGTCCACAACAGTGGACATTATCAAGAAGTTTGCAACCCATGGCACTATAGCTAATCTCCCTGGGCGTGGACAGAAGAGAAAAATTGATGAAAGGTGTCAACGCAGGATAGTCCAGATGGTGGATAAGCAGCCCCAAACAAGTTCCAAAGATATTCAAGCTGTCCTGCATGCTCAGGGAGCATCAGTGTCAGCACAAACTATCTGTCGACATTTAAATGAAATTAAACACTATGGCAGGAGACCGAGGAGGACCCCACTGCTGACACAGAGACATAAAAAAGCAAGACTACATTTTGCCAAAATATACTTGAGTAACCAAAATCCTTCTGGGAAAACGTCTTGTGGACAGATGAGACCAAGATAGAGCTTTTTGGTAAAGCCCATCATTCTACTGTTTACCGAAAACGGAATGAGGCCTACAAAGAAATTAACACAGTATCTACAGTGAAATATGGTGGAGGGTCAATGATGTTTTGGGTTGTTTTGCTGCCTCTGCACTGGGTGCCTTGAATGTGTACAAGGCACAATGAAATCTGAGGATTACCAACGGATTTTGGGTCGCACTGTACAGCCCAGTGTCAGAAAGCTGGGTTTGCATCTGAGATCTTGGGTCTTCCAGCAGGACAATGACCCCAAACATACGTCAAAAGCCCCCAGAAATGGATGGAAACAAAGTGCTGTAGAGTTCTGAAGTGGCAGCAATGAGTCCAGATCTAAATCCCATTGAACACCTGTGGAGAGATCTTAAAATTACTGTTGAGAAAAGGTGCCTTCCAATAAGAGAGACCTGCAGCAGTTTGTAAAGGAAGAGTGGTCCAACATTCCGGCTGAGAGGTGTAAGAAGCTTATTGATGGTTATAGGAAGCCACTGATTTCAGTTATTTTTTCCAAAGGGTGTGCAACCAAATATTAAGTACACAAAATACAAACAGGGAATAAACATGTGTATAGCAAAACGTGTTACTGCAATCCTTTTCTTTGAGAAATACTTCCTTTTCTTGAAAAATTTCAGGGGTGCCAACATTTACACCCATGACTGTATGCTTAACCCCTTAACGACCACGGACATAAATGTACGTCCTGGTTTGGTGGGACTTCCCGCACCAGGACGTACATTTACGTCCTGTGTATGACCGCGAGCATCCGATCATCCGCGGCGCGGCAATCCGATCATCCAGAATGGCAGCCGGAGGTCCCCTCACCTGGCTCCGGCCGTCTCTCGGGGTCTTCTGCTCTGGTCTGAGATCGAGCAGACCAGAGCAGAAGATCACCGATAATACTGAGCAGTGCTGTGTCCTATGCATAGCACTGAATAGTATTAGCAATCAAAGGATTGCTATAGATAGTCCCCTATGGGGACATAAAAAGTGTAAAATAAAAGTTGAAAAATATAAAAATAAAAAGTAAAAAAAATGTGAAAAATCCCCTCCCCCAATAAAAATGAAAATTGTCCGTTTTCCCATTTTCCCCCCAAAAAGCGTAAAATTTATTTTTTTATAAACATATATGGTATCGCAGCATGCGTAAATGTCCGTACTATTAAAATATAATGTTAATTATCCCGTAAGGTGAATGGCGTAAACGTAAAAAAATGTAAACGTCCAAAAATGCAGCTGTTTTGTCACGTTTTATTTAAAAAATTTATAAAAAATTATCTAAAAGTTTTATATATGTAAATGTGGTATCGATAAAAAGTACAGATAACAGCGCAAAAAATGAGCCCTCATACCGCCCTATATACGGAAAAATGAAAAAGTTATAGGTGGTCAAAATAGGGCGATTTTAGATTACTGATTTTGTACAAAAAGTTTTAGATTTTTTTTAAGCGGTACAAAAATATAAAAGTATCTGCCATGGGTATCATTTTAATCGTATTGACCCACAGAATAAAGAACACATGTCATTTTTACCGTAAAGTGTATAGTGTGAAAACAAAACCCTCCAAAAATTTACTCCCTAAAATTTTTTTGGGGGGGGTTCGCCGTACATTTTATGGTAAAATGAGGGGTTTCATTACAGAGTACAATTGGTCATGCAAAAAACAAGCCCTTCTATGGGTCTGTAGATGGAAATGTAAGGTAGTTATGGATTTTAGAAGGCGAGGAGGAAAAAACTAAAATGCTAAAATAAAATTGGCCGGTCCTTAAGGTGAAAATGGGCTTGGTCCTTAAGGGGTTAAAGGGGTACTCCTGTGGGGAAAAAAATCATATCAAATGGTGCCAGAAAGTTAAACAGATTTGTAAATGACTTCTATTAAAAAATCTCTATCCTTCCAGTACTTATCAGATGCTGTATACTACAGAAGTTGAGTTGTTCTTTCCAGTCTGACCAGAGTGCTCTCTGCTGACACCTCTGCCTTTATCAGGAACTGTCCAGAGTAGGAGCAAATCCCTATAGCAAACCTCTCCTGCACTGGACAGTTCCTGACATGGACAGAGGTGTAAGCAGAGACCACTTTGGTCAGCCAGAAAGGAAATTCAATAAGAAAAGAACTTCCTATGTAGTATATAGCAGCTGATAAGTACTGGAAGGATTAAGATTTTTTTATAGAAGAAATTTACAAATCTGTTTAACTTTGTCTTCTTCTGACTCCATTAACATATTTTCTGTATACAGAGTTGTATGCGGGCTCATTTTTTGTGCCATGATCTGTAGTTTTTATTGGCACCGTTTTTGTTTTGATGGGACTTTTTGATCGCTTTTTATAAAGAATCTGTGGCCAAAAAAGTGACCAAAAATATGCATTTCTGGACTTTAGTATTGTTTTTACTTTTACACCACGGAATATGCGGTTTAATTAATGTTATCTTTTAATAGTTCAGGCATTTACGCATCCGCTGATACAACATAGGTTCATGTTTGTTTAGATTATTTTATTTAAAAAACATTTATTAACCTTTTTTTAATTTTTTTATTTACATGCAATTTTTAGATTGCATACACTGATCAGTGCTGTGCTATAGCACAGCACTGATCAGTGTTATCGATGCTCCATTGTAAAACCCTGCGCAAGACTGTTTCTTAAACCCGCTAGATTTTTGACCATTACCGCCCGTTCCAGCAAGGTGTGTGTTCCAATCCCACCCACTCCCGCAAACATTTTGTCACAGCTTTTGGAGCTAGTACCCTCTGTGCCATTTCATTACCTCCCTGAGCTATTTTATCACCATGCCATTTCATCAGCCACCTGTGGCATTTCAGAAGTTTGCGAGAATTTGCAGAATCCGCTGTATGATCTGTGACCTTCTGCTCCCGCCCGCAAAAACCTCATTACTGTCCACAAGTTTTTTATTGGATCCCGTGGGCCCTGAAGGATCCCAATCCCGATGCAGGGCTCTACTCCATTGCTACAGGCTGCCATGGCTTCCTGCATCATGGGAGCGCCGATCGGACAGGTCGCATTTTAGACGCCTAGACGACTAAACAGTTAATGCCCAGATTGGTGATAGCAGCCGGGACCATCCCGCCATGGCGCACGCTCAGCTCCTTCATAGATCGAGAGCAGGCGCCCAGCATCCATAAAGTGTTTTATAATAGTACAAAATGTTCTTTTTTTTTTATAAATTCATTCTAGAAAAGTGTTTTCCAAACAGTGTCTCTTCAGCTGTAGCAAAACTACAACTCCCAGCATTCGGCTGTCCGGACATGCTGGGAGTCGTAGTTTTGCAACAGCTGGAGGCAAACTTGTGGGGAAATACTGATATAATGTGTATGGGAGGTGGTCCCCCTTTACCGATTAGGTCGATTTTTGTCTAAATCTGTTTCTATTTTTTCTATTTCTGGTTCTCTTCATTTTCAACCGCCTTCGACTGTCCGGGCATGCTTGGAAATGCAGTTTTGAAACAGCTGGAGACACACTGTTTGGAAAACACTGTTCTAGAATGAAAAGCCCACATTATCCTTTATACATCAAGCTCTTAAAGGGGTACTCCCCTGGAAAATATTTTTTTTAAATCAACTGGTGCCAGAAAGTAAAACAGATTTGTAAATTACTTCTATTAAAAAATCTTAATCCTTCCGGTACTAATCAGCTGCTGTATGCTACAGACGAAGTTCTTTTCTTTTTGAATTTCCTTTCTGTCTGACCACAGTGCTCTCTGCTGACACCTCTGTCCATTTTAGGAACTGTCCGGAGAAGGAGAGGTTTGCTATGGGGATTTGCTCCTACTCTGGACAGTTCCTGACATGGACAGAGGTGTCAGCAGAGAGCACTGTGGTCAGACTGGAAATAACTACACAACTTGTGGAGCAAACAGCAGCTGGAAGTACTGGAAGGATTAAGTTTTTTAAATAAAAGTAATTTACAAATCTGTTAAACTTTCTGGCACCAGTTAATAAAAAAAAATGTTTTTCAGGGTAGAACCCCTTTAAGTTTTTCATCCATTTTGCTTGGTAAGATAGGACCACTACCTAATCTGTATCTGTCTGTTCGGAGCCCATCTCCACACTAGTAAAAGGACACACACTAGTGAACTGTGATTTCAGACAAAAAAAACTGCAGACTTAAAGAACATTTTCTTCAATCTTGTGTGAACTGCGGCAACACGGAGAGCACTATTAATCAATGAAGAGCATATTATACCTATGGCGAGCCCCCGGCCCCAGTACCTGACAGCGCTTATTTATGGCCGCTGGAGTCTTCCTCCAAAAAAACAAGCCCTCTGAATGAGGAAAAAATATATGACCCAAGGAAGCTGCTCTAAAGAGATGAATGGTTGTATTAAAGTGTAGACAAGTCTCTCGAAATAAATACGATATTATGAGAAGGGTTCACAGAAATGAGAAGCAATTTCCCTTTCCAGACGTTTTCCTTGGGCACCTTAAAGAAGAATGATATATAAACTAGTCAAAAAATATGTCCTTCAGAACAAACAGATAACGAAAACAATACTAGAACAAATACAGGCCGAGAGATACATCAAATAAAGCCACAAAGCACAACTACAGGAAGAAAAAAAACTTTATTGTAAATGTATTTATAATTTTAGTTTGTTTTTAAATTTAGATTTATTATACATACGGTAATTATTAATTATAAATTATATTTATTATACCTATTTATTAATTAATTATTTATAAATGATATGTATTATACATATTTATTAATTATAAATTATATTTACTATACATAGACATATAATACTGGTGTCATATATGTGTCATTTACAATACTAGCAAAATGGATAGAGACACAATGGCCCTGATTTACTAATGTAAGTGTTGTGTAGGTTTCTTTGTGGGTTTTCCACGGTATTTAGGGTTTCCTTACATTTTGCTTTTTTTTTTTACACCTGCTCTGATCTGTCTGGTTTTCCTTAGTAAATATGTTAGCTTTTTGTGAAAATGTCAGGAACATGCCCCTTTTTGGTGACCACGTCCCCTTCCCCCAACGGCCATGCCCCTTTTTTGGGTTTTCTCCGTAAAATGGAGAGTTAGTCGGGTTTTTTTTTTCAATTCTGGCGCACATTCTGGGGCACAACCCAACAAAACATGTCGGGTTTGCAATAGTAAATGAGGGCCAATGTCCATAACTGCAACAGTGTGCCCACAACAGTTTCAGCACCAGTACCTCCAAACAGTGACACCTGTACTTGCAACAGTCCGGATTTTGCAGGGACAATCCTGCAAATCACAAAAGAGGAAGGGTTTAGGTAAACATCACCCTAAAATGGGTATTTGGGTGTTCTCGAAGGCAGGGCTAAAAATTTTGGCTTTTAAAATCTTGGTAACAATGGACATCTACAGCATCCCATCATAAGCAATAACAGTGTTAGTTATAGGGTTCATATAGGCAAAAGCCACATTGCCCCGTACCTACAGAGAGCCACAGTGCCCCGTACCTAATAGAGTCACAGTGCCTTGTACCTACAGAAAAACACAATGCCCCGTACCTAATAGAGCCACAGTGCCTTGTACCTACAGAAAAACACAGTCCCCCGTACCTACAGAAAAACACAGTCCCCCGTACCTACAGAAAAACACAGTGCCCCGTACCTACAGAAAAACACAGTCCCCCGTACCTACAGAAAAACACAGTGCCCTGTACCTACAGAAAAACACAGTGCCCCGTACCTACAGAAAAACACAGTGCCCCGTACCTACAGAAAAACACAGTCCCCCGTACCTACAGAAAAACACAGTGCCCCGTACCTACAGAAAAACACAGTGCCCTGTACCTACAGAAAGACACAGTGCCCCGTACCTACAGAGAGACACAGTGCCCCATACCTACAGAGAGACACAGTGCCCCATACCTACAGAGAGCCACAGTGCCCCATACCTAAACAGAGAGCCACAGTGTCCTGTACCTACAGAGAGCCACAGTGCCCCATACCTACAGAGAGCCACAGTGCCCTATACCTAAACAGAGTCACAGTGCCCCATACCTAAACAGAGAGCCACAGTGCCCCATACCTACAGAGAGCCACAGTGCCCCATACCTACAGAGAGCCACAGTGCCCCATACCTAAACAGAGAGCCACAGTGCCCCATACCTACAGAGAGCCACAGTGCCCCATACCTAAACAGAGAGCCACAGTGCCCCATACCTACAGAGAGCCACAGTGCCCCATACCTAAACAGAGAGCCACAGTGCCCCATATCTAAACAGAGAACTACAGTGCCCCATACCTACAGAGAGCCACAGTGCCCCATACCTAAACAGAGAGCCACAGTGCCCCATATCTAAACAGAGAGCCACAGTGTCCTGTACCCAGAGAACTACAGTGCCCCATACCTACAGAGAGCCACAGTGCCCCATACCTAAACAGAGAGCCACAGTGTTCTGTACCCACAGAGAACTACAGTGCCCCATACCATAACAAAAAGCCTCAGGGCCCAGTGCCTTAACAGAGAGCAATAGTGCTGCCTATACCCACACTATCGACCCTTTTGCACACTGTTTAGTAAATTAACAATCCTAGGAACTGCTTCTTAACCCGAAGTGCTCCCACTAGCCAATAAAAGAGGAATCTCAGGTCTGTGTTGTTTAAAGCGTACCTGTTATTTCAGGTGACTTCTCAGTATGAGCTGCCCTGTGTGTTCACGAGGGGCTGCACTATTTCTAGCCATTATACGTGTATATGACAATTTTCAGCAGATTTCTGCTCTGCAGACTTCATCTATAATTTGCAGTTCTCCCAGAGCTTGTGGGCGGAGCTCCATCTTCTCCCCTCCTCAGGCTTGTATTGATTGTCTTGCAGACACAGGACAAAGCTGAGCTGATTTTAAGAAAATATTTGAGCAGCAGGAGGGGAGGGGGAAAGGGAAGCTTGATAACAGAAGTAAGAAGCATTTTTGTCTAAGATATATCGTTTTTTATATTCGCTTGTACTTTTGATTTATGCAAAGTTTGTTCCTTCCTTACAAGCCATGGGCATTGCAGGACTGTCATTTATGTATTTTTATGTTTTAATTAAAACAGATAAGATTTTAATGTCAGTGTTTAAAGTCTTTCTCCTATTTTTTTCTCCTTTCAACACAAGACAAGATGGTGCCCGCACCCAATATTTGCCCCATGGGGCAGCATGTCATTGTATGGAGAACAGGTCACAGTGTAGGAAAGATCAGTGAGTAGAAGCCTGCCACCCTGCAGATATTTAGTTCCCATTTCCCTCTATGATATAGTAAGATACAGTGTCACTCTGAAGGTAAAATCAATTTCATTCTCAAACACTCTTCAAGATAATAAACATCATCTATATTTATGTGGTCTTTTCCTCTTCTTGAGACTTTTAGATGAAAGAGTTATATTTTCTGGCGGAGTTTTTTTTTTTTTCTTTGGTGATGGCGCCAGGGTTAGAATTTTAATCTCCTTTTATCATTATTCTTAGAGAATTTCTGAAGTATAAAGCAACACAGGTACTGAATCTTGTGTCAGACATCTGATGTATGCTGTGGTATTTATGGGTGAGCAAGCAATTCTTTGCCTATGGCAGGGTTCACACCACATTTTCACTTTCCGTCACAGGTATCCATTGGCATCCCGCCAAGAAATGAATGCTGGCGTATACTGTGGCGGAGAGCGGCGGGTGCCATTGCTCAGGTGGAAAACCATTTTTTTAAATCAACTGGTGCCAGACAGTTAAACAGATTTGTAAATTACTTCTGTTTAAAAAATCTTAATCCTTCCAGTACTTATTAGCTGCTGTATGCTCCACAGGAAGTTCTTTTCTTTTTTTGAATTTCCTTTCTGTCTGACCACAGTGCTCTCTGCTGACACCTCTGTCCATGTCAGGAACTGTCCAGAGCAGGAGAGGTTTGCTATGGGCATTTGCTCCTACTCTGGACAGTTCCTGACATGGACAGAGGTGTCAGCAGAGAGCACTGTGGTCGTGACAGAAAAGAACTTCCTCTGTAGTATACAGCAGCTGATAAGTACTGGAAGGATTAAGATTTTTAAAGAGAAGTAATGTACAAATCTGTTTAAATTTCTGGTACCAGTTGATAAAAAAAAAAAAATAATGTTTTCCAGCGGAGTACCGCTTTAATTTCAATGCCACCTAGTGACTCCATTCAGGCCATATAAGCTAATTTAACAGGACCCAAGAGTGCAGGAGACCAAGCTATTGAGTCCGGCTAAAATTGCGCATACCAGGGGAAAACAGACTGAAAGTTTCACCCGATGCTCTCCACCACAGTATACGTCGGCAGCATGCCAATGGATACCTGTGACATAAAGGGAAAACGCAATGTGAACTAGAGGACTGCAATGAAACTGGCATCCTGCCAGTCCTGCAGGACCAGATATCAAACTTGCGGGAGCAGGCGGTTCTTAGCTATATGCGGGTGGTCACAGCACATACAACAGGTCGGCAAAATCCTGCACAGTCCCACAAACCTCTTAAATGCCACAGGGGGCTGATGAAATGGCACAAGGGTGTAAAGAAATAGCACGAAAGGGGAATTATTGCTAAAAGCTCTGACAAAATGGTAGCAAGAGCAGGCAGGGTGGGAGACACACCTTGCGGGAGCGGGTGGGAGTGGTCACAAATCCAGCGGAAGTGGGATTAAGAAAACAGTCCCGCACAGGGTTCTAGTGTACACCCTAAGGACTATTGTCTCCAGTCATCAATTCATCACTGATAGGATTGTTTGGTGAATGTTTAACCCCACTCACAACCCAAACTGCATGGGGTGGGAAGATGTCTTCAGCGGACCTGAATAGTACTATTGATTGAATACTCCGGTTTAAAAGAGGTATCCTCCTATCTACAGGACAGGGGATATGTGTCTGATCGCGGTCAGACCTCCGGGACCCCCCCTTCATCCCCCTGCGATTTCCGGAATGGGGCTGGAGTGGTGGACAGCAAGGACTCCATGCTCGTGTATCTCTGGCGCTGCCATAGGCTGACCCAGCGCTTTGCACAGCAGGGGGCATTTGGGGCCCCTTACTGGAGATTACATAGGGTCCCAGAGGTAGGACCCATCGCTATCAGTCACTTGTCCCCTGTCCTGGTGATAGGGGGATACATTTTGAAATACTGAAGTACCCCTTTAAACACTCACACATATATATATATATATATATATATATATATATATGCGTATATATGTGTGTATGTATATTTATATATATATATATATATATATATATATATACAGTGGTCCCTCAACATACAATGGTAATCTGTTCCAAATTAACCATCGTTGAGGGATCATATGTTGAGGGATCCGTGCAATGTAAAGAATAGGAAGTTGTGTTCACCTGTCCCCGCCCCTCCGGACCGTCACCGCTGCCCTGGATGTTGCTCCATCGCTGTCGCCACGTCCCCGTGATGTCCCCACCGCTCTGCTTCCCGGGATCGTCGCTCTCACGTCGCCATCATCACGTCACTATGCACGCCGCTCCTATTACATGATGGGACGGCGTGCGTGGCGACGTGATGACGACGATGGAGAGCGCCGACGATGGAAGGGATCCCGAAGAGGACGCTCCAGAGCCCCGAGGACAGGTAAGTGATCGTCAGCGGACCACACGGGGCACCGTAAACGGCTGTCCGGTGGCAGCTGAAGCAGTCTGCGCTGCCGGATAGCCGTTTATGCGATGGCCCCGACATACAAAAGCATCGTATGTTGATGCTGCCTTCAACATGTGATGGTCTCTGAAAGGCCATCATATGTTGAAATGATCATATGTCCGGGCCATCGTAGGTCGGGGGTCACTGTATATATATATATATATATATATATATATATATATAGTGTGTGTTTATTATTTCTTTTTAAACAATGGATGGCACGCGTCAAGGCAACATCCAGGCGCTTATCCTGTACAGCGGGGATCCCAGCCACCGGGCTGTGTAGGAACATTCAGCCTCTACTTATCTCAGCTTTTTTTTTCAACCAATGTGCCTCCAGCTGTTGCAAAACTACAACTCCCAGCATGCCCGGACAGCCTTCGGCTGTCCGGGCATGCCGGGAGTTGTAGTTTTCCAACAGCTGGAGAGACACTGGTTGGGAAACACTAGCTTAGCTGTTCAGTGCTCTAAGAAAGTTGAATTTGGAATCTAGTAGCCACCCAGCTTTCCCCCAACTAGGACACAGTGTGTTCTTTAACAATAACAGGTGTTTGCTTTTGATTCTCTCTGTATCTGCATTATTCCCGGAGGTTGGAAAGGCGCCGACATCTGAATGCTGATGAATCCGATCCTTCACGCGCCGTGGAGAATGCATAAAAACCCACCTGAACAGAGCGCTCCGGAGTCAATGTTTTTTTTCTTTCTAATTGTTAATAGCAGATGTGCTGTATTCTTGTATCAAACAGCATCCCGCGGTCCTGTCATGGCAGAGTATATAGAAGGGGGGCGCTCCGCTCGGCGTGATCCCGCTCGCTCTTCATCCGATGACTGACACTTAGACAAGAGACCTTGAGGTTTTTCAAACTCCCGAATACAGCTGCGGCTCTTTGTTCTCCTCCCGGTGTGTGTGCGGCACACTTTGTATCTGCAACTTCAAGCTACTTTTCATAACGCAACTTCTTACTCCTTGACACGTACTGCATGCTAAATGAAGCGCACGTAACGCCTTTTTTTTATCATTATTGAGGTGCGGACCGTCGGGTATTTTATGTGCTTTCAAAAAGCCGTTTCCTCTTCTCTATGAGCTCGGCGAACGACACGGGAACATCAAAATACACAGCTGTCATCCATCTCGGAGTAAGGATCTTGACAGCTCCAATATATAACTCATGTCACAAAAACTACTATCTGATTACATCGAAAATGGAAGAACGCCGGCTCTGCTCCCCGGGTGAATCGCTTTTTCTGACACCAAGAATAAATAAAACACAAGGAGCCAGAACAATACCGCACCCGAGGCGCATCCTCCGCGATCTGACCTTATAAGACCGGTTTCACCTTAGTGTAGTATAGATACATTTTTTGCTTCCGTTCGGGTCATCAGACATGAGGTCGAACTGCGACTTGTGGCTATAATCCCACGGGGGGAGGGTCATGTGACCATAAAACGCACATTTCTGTTGTCGGTTCTAACCACATGCTACAGAGGACTGATCAGACGGGGAGATACACTGTGCAGAAAGCAGTGCAGTGGCTTCATATAGTGTCGTGTTGCAGAGCAATGTTGTCTAGGACAGTGATCTCCAAACTGTGGAAGAACCTTCAGACCTTCCGGACATCGTTGCAACAGCTGGAGGGCCACAGTTTGAAGACTTAGATTCTGGGAGATAACTCTGACAAGTGTCCATTTGTCTTATGAATTCTAGATTCACAGAGAGAAAAAAAAACATGTCCGTGTGCCAAACCTGAGGAAAATGGTGGTATAGTAGCGCGTCACGGAAGTCTATGGGCACCGTGTTATGGCGCCATACAACTCAAAGCCGTACCCCGCTCATGTGCAAACATTGGGGCAAACAATTTAACCCTTAGACTAGGGCTGGGCCGTATAACGGTTCATACCGAATACTGACATTTTTGTGCTGCACGATATGAATTTTAACCCATACCGTAATACCGGTTGGGCCCCTCCCCCTTGGGAATGAATGAATTAGCCCAGCGCTGCGCTGTCCCCACATCGGGGAACTAATCATATGTCACCCACGAGCGCTGTTCTGCCCCCCCAATTAATTATCAGCCTAGCACCAGGGCTGGTTTTAGGCTTAGTGTGGCCCTGGGCAAAATTAAAAGAGGGGCCCCAAAAGGGGGGTGAGGCGGCAGGGCTGGTGCAAGAATTTTTGCCGTACTAGGCAAAACCTTATTTTGCCGCCCCACAGCATCTGCAAACATGTGTTCTAACATTTGTAAACAATACCCCCATACCGTGATTGAATAACAACGCTATACCAGAACAGAACAATACCGATATACCGTGACTGAATAACAACACCATACCAGAAAAGAACAACACCACCATACCGTGACTAAATAACGCCAAAGCAGAACAGAACAATACCACCATACCGTGACTGAATAACAACACTATACCAGAACACAACAATACCACCATACCGTGACTGAATAACAACACAATACCAGAACAGAACAATACCACCATACCATGACTGAATAACAACACCAAAGCAGAACAGAACAATACCACCATACCGTGACTGAATAACAACGCTATACCAGAACACAACAATACCACCATACCGTGACTGAATAACAACACAATACCAGAAAAGAACAATACCACCATACCGTGACTGAATAACAACACCAAAGCAGAACAGAACAATACCACCATACCGTGACTAAATAACAACACCAAAGCAGAACAGAACAATACCACCATACCGTGACTTAATAACAACACCAAAGCAGAACAGAACAATACCACCATACCGTGACTGAATAACAACACCAAAGCAGAACAGAACAATACCACCATACCGTGACTGAATAACAACGCTATACCAGAACACAACAATACCACCATACCGTGACTGAATAACAACACAATACCAGAAAAGAACAATACCACCATACCGTGACTGAATAACAACACCAAAGCAGAACAGAACAATACCACCATACCGTGACTAAATAACAACACCAAAGCAGAACAGAACAATACCACCATACCGTGACTTAATAACAACACCAAAGCAGAACAGAACAATACCACCATACCGTGACTGAATAACAACACAATACCAGAAAAGAACAATACCACCATACCGTGACTAAATAACAACACCAAAGCAGAACAGAACAATACCACCATACCGTGACTGAATAACAACGCCATACCAGAACAGAACAATACCACCATACCAGAACAGAACAATACTGAATAGCAACACCATACCAGAACAGAACATTACCGCCATACCAGAACAGAACAATATTGCCATACCGTGACTGAATAACAATATACCAGGACAGAACAATACCCCCCACACCGTGACTGAATAAAAATGCCATACCAGAACAGAATAGCGCCATACCGTGACTGAATAAAAATGCCATACCAGAACAGAATACCGTCATACCGTGATTGAATAAAAATGCTATACCAGAACACTGCAAAAACACATACCGTGACTGAAATAACACTGCAATAACACACATCTATACACATACATAGATATCTATCTCTTATCCCCCTCCCTTGCAGGGTATATTTCTAACACATGCCTAATCTATAATATATATATATATATATATATATATATATATATATATATATATACCGTATTTATCGGGGTATACCACGCACCGGCCTATAACACGCACCCTCAGTTTACCAAGGATATTTGGGTAACAAAAGTTTTTTTCCCAAATATCCATGGTAAAATGAGGGTGTGTGTGCGCGTGTATACCCCGATACACCCCCAGGAAAGGCAGGGGGAGAGAGGCCGTCGCTGCCCGCTTCTCTCCCCCTGCCTTTCCTGGGGTCTAGAGCGCTGCTGCCGGCCCTTCTCTCCCCCTGGCTATCTGCACCGCTGCCCGTTCTGTCCCCCGGTTCCGGCGCCCCATTGACGTCATGCGCCGCGTCGTGCAGCGCATAGCAACGACGCAGAGGACGCACGCCGGAGGCCTGAAGCAGTGCGGACCCGACCCCGGCAACAGGTAATTATGCCACCGGGGATGGGGGGAGGCAACGGGGCAGCGGTGCCGCTTCTCTCCCCCTGGCTATCGGCGCCGGCAATGGGGCGCCGGGACCGATAGTCAGGGGGACAGAACGGGCAGCGGCGCTAGACGGGCAGGGCTCTAGACCCCAGGAAAGGCAGGGGGAGAGAAGCGGGCAGCGACGGCCTCTCTCCCCCTGACTTTCCTGGGGGTGTATCGGAGTATAACACGCACATAGACTTTAGGCTAGAAATTTTAGTCTAAAAAGTGCGTGTTATACGCCGATAAATACGGTGTATATATATATATATATATATATATATATATATATATATATGAGCCTTGCAACAGCTGGAGGGACCTTGGGAGATCACATTGTGCAGCGCTGACAGTGCTTGTGACAGTGTGAGCGGTGACAGGGGCGTCATATTGGCCTAGTGACAGATTTACCACTACATATCACATACAGGGGGGAAAAAAAAACTAATCACAACTACACACATACAGACACACATACATATATATATATATATATATATATATATACACACATACATACATATATATATATATATATATATACACACATACAGACACACACACACACACATACATATATATAATATACATATATATATATATACACACACATGCACACATATACTGTATATATTAATGCTGTACACACACACACACACACACACACACTATAAATGCATGTAAGGATAGTTACACATGTTCACACACTATAGATCAGTGTTTCCCAACCAGGGAGCCTCCAGCTGTTGCAAAACTACTACTCCCAGCATGCCCGGACAGCTTCTGGCTGTCTGGGCATGCTGGGAGTGGTAGTTAAGCAACAGCTGGAGTCACACTGGTTGGGAAACACTGCACTAGATCTAAATATACTTACTTTTAGTGAGAGCCTGCTGGGGGAGAGAACACTCCAGCATCTAGGTTTTGATGGCGGGTTCAGCGCTCCCTGGATCCTACAGGCTCCCTCATGCATCGGCAGACAGGCCATACACTTGCGATATACCAGCAGCAGGAGGGGGGAGGAGGAGAAGGTGAGAGGGGGGGGGGGGGGGGGGTGTTATAGGAGCCCAGCCTCTCCCTGCCAGCACTACATGGAAGGCCTCTGCTGAGAGCCTTTAAGCAGCAGCAGGGCTCACTTCACACATTCCTGGAGCTGCAAAACACTGTAGCCGCCTGCAGGGGGCCCCCTGGGTGATGGAGGCCCTGGGCAATTGCCCAGTTTGCCCCCCCCTTAACGCCGGCTCTGCCTAGCACTGTCCCCATCCGGGTAAATACTGACATGTCATCCGCATGCGCTGCCCTCATCTTCCTCATGTTTGTTGCGGCCGCCGGCACTAACACTCTATACCAGTGGTCTCCAACCTGTGGACCTCCAGATGTTGCAAAACTACAACTCTCAGCATGCATAGGGAGGAGGAAATACCGTTATATACCGTGGAACCGCCGAAAGTTTAAAAAATACCGTGATACACACATTTGGTCATACCGCCCAGCCCTACCTTAGACACACTATAACACAAGCTCAGGATCAATTCAAAGCCGGTGAGTAACGGCTCACAGCTAATGGCATCAAGCATTAACATCCAAAACATGGGGGAGGTAGTTGGTCCGATGAGTAAATATGGCTATGGCTAAGTTCACATTGCGTATTTTTTCCAGAAAGTC
The DNA here is from genome assembly GCF_029499605.1 of Hyla sarda. Classification (NCBI taxonomy): domain Eukaryota; kingdom Metazoa; phylum Chordata; class Amphibia; order Anura; family Hylidae; genus Hyla; species Hyla sarda. The sequence continues at coordinate 32,558,673 of NC_079190.1, read as the reverse complement.
CGACCATAGCTGGCACCAACTCAGTCGATGCTAGAACCGCTCGGAGATGTGGCATCTCCATAGACAACAATGCATTTCCAAGTGGATTACATGAGATGTCAATTTTTTTTGCAGAGGCCGAAATTTGAATTTCTGCGCCAGAGGTTTCCGGCTCAGAATTTTGACTTTGTGAAGACTGTACAAGTAGATCGCCAGTATTACTGATCAGTGTTATGCCAATGCATAGCACTGATCAGTAATAGCAATCAAAAGATTGCACATAATAGTCCCCTGTGTAGACCTAAAAAATGTGAAGTGAATAATAATAAAAAAAAGCACCCCTCCCATAATAAAAATGTAAATCACTCCTCTTTACCCTTTTTATAAATAAAAACATGTAAACAAAAAAAGTAAGAAGCATTTTTGGTCAAAAATGTTTGTTCAATCTCACACCAGCCCTGACCACACTTAGAAACTAAGCTACTTTGCTTTTTAAGATGAATTGGGTGAAGTTCAAATGATGTATGTCCTAACGTAAAGGGGGTAAAAAGAACTTAAATTACATAAACTGATACATTTCCCCCATTGTATCTATTAAGGACTTAAGAGCTCTGCTATCTCTCCTGATCCCCCATACACATGAATGCTGGGCTGACACCTATCTCTCCTGATCCCCCCACACACATGAATGCTGGGATGACACCTATCTCTCCTGAACCCCCCCATACACATGAATGCTGGGCTGACACCTATCTCTCCTGAACCCCCTATACACATGAATGCTGGGCTGACACCTATCTCTCCTGATCCCCCCATACACATAAATGCTGGGATGACACCTATCTCTCCTGAACCCCCCCATACACATGAATGCTGGGCTGACACCTATCTCTCCTGAACCCCCTATACACATGAATGCTGGGCTGACACCTATCTCTCCTGATCCCCCCATACACATGAATGCTGGGATGACACCTATCTCTCCTGATCCCCCATACACATGAATGCTGGGCTGACACCTATCTCTCCTGATCCCCCCATACACATGAATGCTGGGCTGACACCTATCTCTCCTGATCCCCCATACACATGAATGCTGAGCTGACACCTATCTCTCCTGATCCCCCATACACATGAATGCTGGGCTGACACCTATCTCTCCTGATCCCCCATACACATGAATGCTGGGCTGACACCTATCTCTCCTGATCCCCCATACACATGAATGCTGGGCTGACACCTATCTCTCCTGATCCCCCCATACACATGAATGCTGGGCTGACACCTATCTCTCCTGATCCCCCATACACATGAATGCTGAGCTGACACCTATCTCTCCTGATCCCCCATACACATGAATGCTGGGCTGACACCTATCTCTCCTGATCCCCCATACACATGAATGCTGGGCTGACACCTATCTCTCCTGATCCCCCATACACATGAATGCTGAGCTGACAACTATCTCTCCTGATCCCCCCATACACATGAATGCTGAGCTGACACCTATCTCTCCTGATCCCCCCCCCCCCCCAATACACATGAACACTGGGCTGACACCTATCTCTCCTGATCCCCCCTATACACATGGATGCTGGGCTGACAACTATCTGTCCTGATCCCCCCCCCCATACACATGAATGCTGGGATGACACCTATCTCTCCTGATCCCCCCATACACATGAATGCTGGGATGACACCTATCTCTCCTGATCCCCCATACACATAAATGCTGGGATGACACCTATCTCTCCTGATCCCCCCCCCCCCCCCATACACATGGATGCTGGGCTGACACCTATATCTCCTCATCCCCCCCCATACACATGAATGCTGGGATGACACCTATCTCTTCTGATCCTCCCCCCCCCCATACACATGAATGCTGGGATGACACCTATCTCTCCTGATCCCCCCATACACATAAATGCTGGGATGACACCTATCTCTCCTGAACCCCCCATACACATGAATGCTGGGCTGACACCTATCTCTCCTGATCCCCCCATACACATGAATGCTGGGATTACACCTATCTCTCCTGATCCCCCCATACACATGAATGCTGGGCTGACACCTATCTCTCCTGATCCCCCCATACACATGAATGCTGGGCTGACACCTATCTCTCCTGATCCCCCCATACACATGAATCCTGGGCTGACACCTATCTCTCCTGATCCCCCCATACACATGAATGCTGGGATGACATCTATCTCTCCTGATCCCCCCCCCCCCCATACACATGAATGCTGGGCTGACACATATCTCTCCTGATCCCCCATACACATGAATGCTGGGCTGACACCTATTTCTCCTGATCCCCCCATACACATAAATGCTGGGATGACACCTATCTCTCCTGAACCACCCATACACATGAATGCTGGGATGACACCTATATCTCCTGATCCCCCCATACATATAAATGCTGGGCTGACACCTATCTGTCCTGATCCCCCCCATATACATGAATGCTGGGATGACACCTATCTGTCCTGATCCCCCCATACACATGAATGCTGAGCTGACACCTATCTCTCCTGATCCCCCCATACACATGAATGCTGGGCTGACACCTATCTCTCCTGATCCCCCCCATACACATGAATGCTGGGCTGACACCTATCTCTCCTGATCCCCCCCATACACATGAATGCTGGGCTGACACCTATTTCTCCTCATCCCCCCCATACACATGAATGCTGGGCTGACACCTATCTCTCCTGATCCCCCCATACACATGAATGCTGGGCTGACACCTATCTCTCCTGATCTCCCCCATACACATGAATGCTGGGCTGACACCTATCTCTCCTGATCCCCCCACACACATGAATGCTGGGCTGACACCTATCTCTCCTGATCCCCCCATACACATGAATGCAAGGATGACACCTTTATCTCCTGATCCCCCCATACACATGAATGCTGGGCTGACACCTATTTCTCCTCATCCCCCCCATACACATGAATGCTGGGCTGACACCTATCTCTCCTGATCCCCCCATACACATGAATGCTGGGCTGACACCTATCTCTCCTGATCTCCCCCATACACATGAATGCTGGGCTGACACCTATCTCTCCTGATCCCCCCACACACATGAATGCTGGGCTGACACCTATCTCTCCTGATCCCCCCATACACATGAATGCAAGGATGACACCTTTATCTCCTGATCCCCCCATACACATGAATACTGGGCTGACAGCTCTCTATCCTGATCCCCCCATACACATGAATGCTGGGCTGACAGCTCTCTATCCTGATTCCCCCCATTACACAAATGATTTCAATGGTGCAGGGTAGGGAGGTAAGCTGCAGGTCAGCTGACTTTTCTCTAACCAGTACAGAGGCCTTTTGGTGACAACCTACGGCTGCCATTATCGCTCCTACAGGGTTCAAATCGAACCTTTCCAGGCTCCTGAATAGCAAATCTGCCCGGTTCTGTAGTGATTAATCCACGTCTTCAGTATACTTGAATAACCTGGCAGATTTTATTGTTCAGGTGTGTGGAAAAGCTGGGTCCCATGGGATTTGTAATTGCACATTGTCGTGATGCTGGCTGTCACCTTGTATAAAAATAGATAGAAGAAATTATTTCCTAAAAAACAAGGATATGTACAGACTCCTGGTAATATGTCGTATTATGGAATAACAAGCAGTAAGACAGATCAGGGATGCTCAATATACAGAATATTTATCACTAGATCATCTAGATGTATGTTTGGTCCATGTGTTTTGTCGTTATGTTCTTATTGGCCAACAGTGGTTTCTAATTTTCTTTCATTGTGGATTCCTGCACCTTAGCTATTTGGGTTCCTGTGGTGATTTATATGATTAGGTTATTAGGGTTCCTGTGGTGATTTATATGATTAGGTTATTTGGGTTCCTTTTGTGATTTATATGATTAGGTTATTTGGGTTCCTGCAGTGCTTTATATGTTTTGGTTCCAGAGGTGTTTTATATGTTTAGGTTCTTTGGGTTCCTGCAGTGCTTTATATGTTTAGGTTCTTTGGGTTCCTGCAGTGCTTTACATGTTTGTGATTTTTGGGTTCCTGCAGTGTTTTACATGTTTTGGTTCCTGAGGTGTTTTATATGTTTAGGTTCTTTGGGGTCCTGTGGTGCTTTATATGTTTGGGTTCTTTGGGTTCCTGTAGTGCTTTATATGTTTGGGTTCTTTGGGTTCCTGCAGTGTTTTACATGTTTTGGTTCCTGAGGTGTTTTATATGTTTGAGTTCTTTGGGGTCCTGTGGTGCTTTATATGTTTGGGTTCTTTAGGTTCCTACAGTGCTTTATATGTTTGGGTTCTTTGGGGTCCTGTGGTGCTTTATACGTTTGGGTTCCTTAGGTTCCTGCAGTGCTTTATATGTTTAGGTTCTTTAGGTTCCTGCACTGCTTTATATGTTTAGGTTCTTTAGGTTCCTGCATTGCTTTATATGTTTGGGTTCTTTGGGTTCCTACAGTGCTTTATATGTTTGGGTTCTTTGGGTTCCTGCAGTGCTTTATATGTTTGGGTTCTTTGGGGTCCTGTGGTGCTTTATATGTTTAGGTTCTTTAGGTTCCTGCAGTGCTTTATATGTTTAGGTTCTTTAGGTTCCTGCAGTGCTTTATATGTTTGGGTTCTTTGGGTTCCTGTGGTGCTTTATATGTTTGGGTTCTTTGGGTTCCTGCAGTGCTTTATATGTCTGGGTTCTTTGGGGTCCTGTGGTGCTTTATATGTTTGGGTTCTTTGGGGTCCTGTGGTGCTTTATATGTTTGGGTTCTTTAGCTTCCTGTGGTGCTTTATATGTTTGGGTTCTTTGGGGTCCTGCAGTGCTTTATATGTTTGGGTTCTTTAGCTTCCTGTGGTGCTTTATATGTTTGGGTTCTTTAGGTTCCTGTAGTGTTTTATATTTTTGGGTTCCTCGGGTTTCTGCAATGCTTTATATGTTTGGGTTAATTGGGTCCCTGTGGTGCTTTATATGTTTGGGTTCTTTGGGTTCCTGCAGTGCTTTATATGTTTGGGTTCTTTGGGGTCCTGTGGTGCTTTATATGTTTGGGTTCTTTAGGTTCCTGCAGTGCTTTATATGTTTGGGATCTTTGGGTTCCTACAGTGCTTTATATGTTTGGGTTCTTTGGGTTCCTGCAGTGCTTTATATGTTTGGCTTCTTTGGGGTCCTGTGGTGCTTTATATGTTTAGGTTCTTTAGGTTCCTGCAGTGCTTTATATGTTTAGGTTCTTTAGGTTCCTGCAGTGCTTTATATGTTTGGGTTCTTTGGGTTCCTACAGTGCTTTATATGTTTGGGTTCTTTGGGTTCCTGCAGTGCTTTATATGTTTGGGTTCTTTGGGTTCCTGTGGTGCTTTATATGTTTAAGTTCCTGCAGTGCTTTATATGTTTAGGTCTTTAGGTTCCTGCAGTGCTTTATATGTTTAGGTTCTTTAGGTTCCTGCAGTGCTTTATATGTTTAGGTTCTTTAGGTTCCTGCAGTGCTTTATATGTTTGGGTTCTTTGGGTTCTTGCAGTGCTTTATATGTCTGGGTTCTTTGGGGTCCTGTGGTGCTTTATATGTTTGGGTTCTTTGGGTTCCTGTGGTGCTTTATATGTTTGGGTTCTTTAGCTTCCTGTGGTGCTTTATATGTTTGGGTTCTTTAGGGTCCTGTGGTGCTTTATATGTTTGGGTTCTTTAGCTTCCTGTGGTGCTTTATATGTTGCGGTTCTTTAGGTTCCTGTAGTGTTTTATATTTTTGGGTTCCTCGGGTTTCTGCAATGCTTTATATGTTTGGGTTAATTGGGTCCCTGTGGTGCTTTATATGTTTGGGTTCTTTGGGTTCCTGCAGTGCTTTATATGTTTGGGTTCTTTGGGGTCCTGTGGTGCTTTATATGTTTGGGTTCTTTAGGTTCCTGCAGTGCTTTATATGTTTGGGATCTTTGGGTTCCTACAGTGCTTTATATGTTTGGGTTCTTTGGGTTCCTGCAGTGCTTTATATGTTTGGCTTCTTTGGGGTCCTGCAGTGCTTTATATGTTTGGCTTCTTTGGGTTCCTGCAGTGCTTTATATGTTTAGGTTCTTTAGGTTCCTGCAGTGCTTTATATGTTTAGGTTCTTTAGGTTCCTGCAGTGCTTTATATGTTTGGGTTCTTTGGGTTCCTACAGTGCTTTATATGTTTGGGTTCTTTGGGTTCCTGCAGTGCTTTATATGTTTGGGTTCTTTGGGTTCCTGTGGTGCTTTATATGTTTAAGTTCCTGCAGTGCTTTATATGTTTAGGTCTTTAGGTTCCTGCAGTGCTTTATATGTTTAGGTTCTTTAGGTTCCTGCAGTGCTTTATATGTTTAGGTTCTTTAGGTTCCTGCAGTGCTTTATATGTTTGGGTTCTTTGGGTTCTTGCAGTGCTTTATATGTCTGGGTTCTTTGGGGTCCTGTGGTGCTTTATATGTTTGGGTTCTTTGGGTTCCTGTGGTGCTTTATATGTTTGGGTTCTTTAGCTTCCTGTGGTGCTTTATATGTTTGGGTTCTTTAGGGTCCTGTGGTGCTTTATATGTTTGGGTTCTTTAGCTTCCTGTGGTGCTTTATATGTTGCGGTTCTTTAGGTTCCTGTAGTGTTTTATATTTTTGGGTTCCTCGGGTTTCTGCAATGCTTTATATATTTGGGTTAATTGGGTCCCTGTGGTGCTTTATATGTTTGGGTTCTTTGGGTTCCTGCAGTGCTTTATATGTTTGGGTTCTTTGGGGTCCTGTGGTGCTTTATATGTTTGGGTTCTTTAGGTTCCTGCAGTGCTTTTTATGTTTGGGTTCTTTGGGTTCCTACAGTGCTTTAAATGTTTGGGTCCTTTGGGTTCCTGCAGTGCTTTATATGTTTGGGTTCTTTGGGGTCCTGTGGTGCTTTATATGTTTAGGTTCTTTGGGTTCCTGCAGTGCTTTACATGTTTGTGATTTTTGGGTTCCTGCAGTGTTTTACATGTTTTGGTTCCTGAGGTGTTTTATATGTTTAGGTTCTTTGGGGTCCTGTGGTGCTTTATATGTTTGGGTTCTTTGGGTTCCTGTAGTGCTTTATATGTTTGGGTTCTTTGGGTTCCTGCAGTGTTTTACATGTTTTGGTTCCTGAGGTGTTTTATATGTTTGAGTTCTTTGGGGTCCTGTGGTGCTTTATATGTTTGGGTTCTTTAGGTTCCTACAGTGCTTTATATGTTTGGGTTCTTTGGGGTCCTGTGGTGCTTTATACGTTTGGGTTCCTTAGGTTCCTGCAGTGCTTTATATGTTTAGGTTCTTTAGGTTCCTGCACTGCTTTATATGTTTGGGTTCTTTGGGTTCCTACAGTGCTTTATATGTTTGGGTTCTTTGGGTTCCTGCAGTGCTTTATATGTTTGGGTTCTTTGGGGTCCTGTGGTGCTTTATATGTTTAGGTTCTTTAGGTTCCTGCAGTGCTTTATATGTTTAGGTTCTTTAGGTTCCTGCAGTGCTTTATATGTTTGGGTTCTTTGGGTTCCTACAGTGCTTTATATGTTTGGGTTCTTTGGGTTCCTGCAGTGCTTTATATGTCTGGGTTCTTTGGGGTCCTGTGGTGCTTTATATGTTTGGGTTCTTTGGGGTCCTGTGGTGCTTTATATGTTTGGGTTCTTTAGCTTCCTGTGGTGCTTTATATGTTTGGGTTCTTTGGGGTCCTGCAGTGCTTTATATGTTTGGGTTCTTTAGCTTCCTGTGGTGCTTTATATGTTTGGGTTCTTTAGGTTCCTGTAGTGTTTTATATTTTTGGGTTCCTCGGGTTTCTGCAATGCTTTATATGTTTGGGTTAATTGGGTCCCCGTGGTGCTTTATATGTTTGGGTTCTTTGGGTTCCTGCAGTGCTTTATATGTTTGGGTTCTTTGGGGTCCTGTGGTGCTTTATATGTTTGGGTTCTTTAGGTTCCTGCAGTGCTTTATATGTTTGGGTTCTTTGGGTTCCTACAGTGCTTTATATGTTTGGGTTCTTTGGGTTCCTGCAGTGCTTTATATGTTTGGCTTCTTTGGGGTCCTGTGGTGCTTTATATGTTTAGGTTCTTTAGGTTCCTGCAGTGCTTTATATGTTTAGGTTCTTTAGGTTCCTGCAGTGCTTTATATGTTTGGGTTCTTTGGGTTCCTACAGTGCTTTATATGTTTGGGTTCTTTGGGTTCCTGCAGTGCTTTATATGTTTGGGTTCTTTGGGTTCCTGTGGTGCTTTATATGTTTAAGTTCCTGCAGTGCTTTATATGTTTAGGTCTTTAGGTTCCTGCAGTGCTTTGTATGTTTAGGTTCCTTAGGTTCCTGCAGTGCTTTATATGTTTAGGTTCTTTAGGTTCCTGCAGTGCTTTATATGTTTGGGTTCTTTGGGTTCTTGCAGTGCTTTATATGTCTGGGTTCTTTGGGGTCCTGTGGTGCTTTATATGTTTGGGTTCTTTAGCTTACTGTGGTGCTTTATATGTTTGGGTTCTTTAGGGTCCTGTGGTGCTTTATATGTTTGGGTTCTTTAGCTTCCTGTGGTGCTTTATATGTTGCGGTTCTTTAGGTTCCTGTAGTGTTTTATATTTTTGGGTTCCTCGGGTTTCTGCAATGCTTTATATATTTGGGTTAATTGGGTCCCTGTGGTGCTTTATATGTTTGGGTTCTTTGGGTTCCTGCAGTGCTTTATATGTTAGGGTTCTTTGGGGTCCTGTGGTGCTTTATATGTTTGGGTTCTTTAGGTTCCTGCAGTGCTTTTTATGTTTGGGTTCTTTGGGTTCCTACAGTGCTTTAAATGTTTGGGTCCTTTGGGTTCCTGCAGTGCTTTATATGTTTGGGTTCTTTGGGGTCCTGTGGTGCTTTATATGTTTAGGTTCTTTAGGTTCCTGCAGTGCTTTATATGTTTAGGTTCTTTAGGTTCCTGCAGTGCTTTATATGTTTGGGTTCTTTGGGTTCCTACAGTGCTTTATATGTTTGGGTTCTTTGGGTTCCTGCAGTGCTTTATATGTTTGGGTTCTTTGGGGTCCTGTGGTGCTTTATATGTTTAGGTTCTTTAGGTTCCTGCAGTGCTTTATATGTTTAGGTTCTTTAGGTTCCTGCAGTGCTTTATATGCTTAGGTTCTTTAGGTTCCTGCAGTGCTTTATATGTTTGGGTTCTTTGGGTTCCTGCAATGCTTTATATGTCTGGGTTCTTTGGGGTCCTGTGGTGCTTTATATGTCTGGGTTCTTTGGGTTCCTGCAGTGCTTTATATGTTTGGGTACTTTGGGGTCCTGTGGTGCTTTATATGTTTGGGTTCTTTAGCTTCCTGTGGTGCTTTATATGTTTGGGTTCTTTAGGTTCCTGTAGTGTTTTATATTTTTGGGTTCCTCGGGTTTCCTCAATGCTTTATATGTTTGGGTTAATTGGGAACCTGTGGTGCTTTATATGTTTGGGTTCTTTGGGTTCCTGCAGTGCTTTATATGTCTGGGTTCTTTGGGGTCCTGTGGTGCTTTATATGTTTGGGTTCTTTGGGTTCCTGCAGTGCTTTATATGTTTTGGTTCTTTGGGGTCCTGTGGTGCTTTATATGTTTAGGTTCTTTAGGTTCCTGCAGTGCTTTATATGTTTAGGTTCTTTAGGTTCCTGCAGTGCTTTATATGCTTAGGTTCTTTAGGTTCCTGCAGTGCTTTATATGTTTGGGTTCTTTGGGGTCCTGTGGTGCTTTATATGTTTGGGTTCTTTAGCTTCCTGTGGTGCTTTATATGTTTGGGTTCTTTAGGTTCCTGTAGTGTTTTATATTTTTGGGTTCCTCGGGTTTCTGCAATGCTTTATATGTTTGGGTTAATTGGATCCCTGTGGTGCTTTATATGTTTGGGTTCTTTGGGTTCCTGTAGTGCTTTATATGTTTGGGTTCTTTAGGTTCCTGTGGTGCTTTATATGTTTGGGTTCTTTAGGTTCCTGTAGTGTTTTATATTTTTGGGTTCCTCAGGTTTCTGCAATGCTTTATATGTTTGGGTTAATTGGGTCCCTGTGGTGCTTTATATGTTTGGGTTCTTTGGGTTCCTGCGGTGCTTTATATGCTTGGGTTCTTTGGGTTCCTGCAGTGCTTAATATGTTTGGGTTCTTTGGGTTCCTGTGGTGCTTTATATATTTGGGTTCTTTGGGTTCCTAAGGTGCTTTATACATTTGGGTTCTTTGGGTTCCTAAGGTGCTTTTTATGTTTGGGATTTTGTGGTGCTTTATATGTTTGGGTTCTTTAGGTTTATGTGGTGCGTTATATGTTTGGGTTCTTTAGGTTCCTGTGGTGCTTTATATGTTTGGGTTCTTTAGGTTTATGTGGTGCTTTATATGTTTGGGTTCTTTAGGTTCCTACAGTGCTTTATATGTTTGGGTTCTTTGGGGTCCTGTGGTGCTTTATACGTTTGGGTTCCTTAGGTTCCTGCAGTGCTTTATATGTTTAGGTTCTTTAGGTTCCTGCACTGCTTTATATGTTTG